>NW_023200617.1:0-285 GCF_002007445.2 Ailuropoda melanoleuca
CCGAGTTCAGACACCATTCACAAGTCCAGGTTGCCACCTGCATTTCTGACCAACGGCTATAAGTCACAGGTACCCACAAACCCCTCTTTGGGTTCAATTAATTTGCTAGAATGGCTCACAGAACTCAGGAAACGTGTTTACGCACTAGATGACCAGTTTATTATGAAGGACGTTAAAGGGAAGGGCAAGCTTCTGAACAAATCAGCTTCTGTCCTCTTGGAGTTTGGGGTTTTGGCAGGGTGGCATGAGGAAGTATTCTGGTTCCCCAATGTGGAAACTCTCCAA
>NW_023200617.1:571-764 GCF_002007445.2 Ailuropoda melanoleuca
TTTTTTTTTTTCCTTAAGGAACCGAGGACAAGAGATCAAATATTATCACAAAAGCTGCCCCCATTGTTCTTACTACTCAGGAAGTTCTAAGGGTTTTAGGAGCTGTGAGCCTGGAGCTGTGAAGACCAAATATAGGCAAGGGAAAAAAAATTATATATATATATATATATATATATATATATACATATATATA
>NW_023200618.1:0-559 GCF_002007445.2 Ailuropoda melanoleuca
TTTTCCCTCTTCTCTGGGAAGTCTTCTTCGTATGAATGCTTGCCCAAACATTCAGTACTGGCCAGAAGTACTCTCTTAAGGCACCCCTTGCTCTGCATGGAGATACCCTGCCTAGGAGGCTGCCGGCTTTACCTGAGCGGGAGGCAGTGTGGCGAGAAGATGCAGAGCCTTGTCTTTTGCACTGGTCTCATCAGTCTGGTTAGGACTGAATCCTGGTTGTTGCTTGGGATCTTGGACAGCTTAACTTCTCAATCTCGGCTTTTCATGTGTTAAATGGGTATGATAAGATAGGTGTTTTTAACAGTTGAATAAAACAATGCAGGGAAAGTGCTTAGGGAGTGNGCTTAGGGAGTGTTTACAGTAAGCACTTCATAAAAGCTACCTGTTCTATTAACCAGAGCACTCGCTGCCCCTTAATCTGAACCTAGTTCTGCATCCTCAGCCCAAGAGTTGCTATAAAACTGCGCTGATTGCGGGGCTGAGGAAGAGTATAATTGTTTGCTCCTTTTCATGAGGACAATCATTTCCTGCTTGAAGTTTGAGCTGAAAACAGATCCCT
>NW_023200619.1:0-588 GCF_002007445.2 Ailuropoda melanoleuca
TTTTATCAGGATATAGGCCTTACTGGAATGGCTATATTTGTGAACAATGACTATTGGGTCAGGCAGGACCCGTTGCTTTTAAGGAACTGAGGCTAATTTTACTTAGGGATATAATGCCTGCAAAGTCCACTCAGGAAACCTGGCCTGCAGCCTGGCTGGCACAATGTGGTCTCCCATGTTGGGAGGGTCACTTCTGGACAGCTTAGGAATATTAACAAATTGTGGTGATCCTAGGAGAGGAATACAGCCAAAGGTACAGGCCCTACAGGTGAAATATGGTATATAGTTTATAGGGTTAGCCTTCCTAACCTCACGTTCGCAAACAATAGAGACTGACTGACTGACTGACTTATTTATTTATTCATTAACAGAGACTTTTTCAAAGTCCAATCTNTTTTCAAAGTCCAATCTGAGGTTCCTCATAAATACTTCCAGGGAGAAATAAATTAATTTGAAGCTCTAAGGCTTTTACTATAGAAAAATAAGTCAGCCTCTCATATACATTGCCCAGTATTTATATCTCTATCTAATCTAAGAACTGGTGAAATCTCCTAAAACTCAAATGCTCAAATGATCGCTGTTAACCAA
>NW_023200620.1:0-235 GCF_002007445.2 Ailuropoda melanoleuca
ATTATGGGTCTGCAATAACGTAAGAACAGGCCCTGAGTGAAGCATTTGAAACTCTAAGCAATTTGGCAGGGGTATTTTATGTCTGTTAAAACTACTACTTAAGGGGCGCCTGGGTGGCACAGCGGTTAAGCGTCTGCTTTTGGCTCAGGGCGTGATCCCGGCGTTAGGGGATCGAGCCCCACGTCAGGCTCCTCTGCTGTGAGCCTGCTTCTTCCTCTCCCACTCCCCCTGCTTG
>NW_023200620.1:499-812 GCF_002007445.2 Ailuropoda melanoleuca
ACTGGCCACAAGTCAGAATCTGCCCGCCACGTTCATTAGTTCCCTCTTGCCCCTAACAATGATTCTTACCTCTTTTTCCTGCCTCCACACCATTCCTAGGAGCAGCACAGCCTACCAGTCACACCTCTAATCACTCAGGGATTCTCCAAGGTATTGGGGTAAAGAGGGGACAGGAGTCCCAACTACCAAAGGGAGAGGGGAGAGAGAGAGAAATCTCAGACCTGGGAGGGAGGGGCAGGTAGTGTACCCTTGGAAAGAAAAGTTCTAAAGATTCATGCACATCTGGAGTCCACGTGCCCCTTTCCCCTCTCTT
>NW_023200621.1:0-567 GCF_002007445.2 Ailuropoda melanoleuca
GGGCAGGCGTGAGGCGGGGACCCAGATGTCCCAGGACAGTCCCCCGGCTGTTGACTTGCCGGCTGGCCACGTGGCTGAGACCTCGCTCTTGCAGCTCCCGGCCCTTGGAGGCTAGGCTCCCTGCTAAGGACCCAGGGCCGCGGGGTCTCGGCGTCTCAGTCTATGCTATCTGCGGAGCCGCGGAGCAGGCGGCAGTGCCACGCGGCGCAGAGAGGCTACCTGGATCCCGATGGAGGAGCGCCGGCTCTTGAGGAAGTCCTCAGCCTTGGACACCAGGACGGCCTTGTCGCTGGTCCGTGTGGAGCTGCTCTGGCCTTCGGAGGCGAGGCGCTGGGCCGCGGCCGTCTCCAGGGCAAGGCTCATGGCCTTGTTGCTGTCCAGACTGTCTGTGGNCGTGGAGTTGTAGAGGCTGCGGCCATCCTGGGGCCATGGGGACACCCGCTGGGCGCGGCTGTCCTGATAGGCGTCCTGCGTGGACTCGGTGCTGCTCTGCGCTGTCACCGAGATCAGGGGCTTGGAGGTGGTGCGCGGGGGGACGGGCGGCGGCGTTTTCTTGTAATTCGCATA
>NW_023200622.1:0-261 GCF_002007445.2 Ailuropoda melanoleuca
CGTGTCCAAGAGGCAGAGAGGACCCCACCCAAGCTCAACCATGACAAACCTACGCCACGTCACATCATAGTTCAATTCGCAAATATTACACCCAAGGATACAGTATTGAAAGCGGCCAGGACAAAGAAAATTCTCACGTACCAAGGCAAAGGTATCAGAATTATGTCAGACCTGTCCACAGAGACCTGGAATGAGAGAAAGGCTTGGGGGGGCATTTTTAAAGCTCTTTCAGAGAAAAACATGCAGCCAAGGATCCTTTAT
>NW_023200622.1:308-648 GCF_002007445.2 Ailuropoda melanoleuca
AATAAAGACGTTCCAGAATCACCAGTCATTAACCAATTTCGTAACCATGAAACCAGCCCTACAGGAGATATTAAGGGGGGTTCTATAAAGGTAAAAAGTTCCCAAGAGTGATGCAGAGCAGAAAGTCACAACCGATACAAACAAAGACTTTACTGGCAACATGGCATTAAAATAATATCTCTCAGTATGTAGTCTCAACGTGAATGGCTTGAATGTTCCCATAAAATGCCTCAGGGTTGCAGATTGGATAAAAAGACATGACCCATCCGTTTGCAGTCTACAAGAGACTCATTTTGAACCCAAAGATGCATTCAGACTTAGAGTAAGGGGATGGAGTACC
>NW_023200623.1:0-633 GCF_002007445.2 Ailuropoda melanoleuca
CGGACCAGCACAGCCCCTGCGCCCCAGCCCCAAGCTGTCAGGACCTGCCCGCTGACTGCCAGCTTCCTCACATTCAACCCTTCCCTCAACTTGGAACCACATGAGGGAAAGTCAAATACGTTCCCCTACGCAGTCAGGTCAGAGGCCCGCCTTCTAGGAGCCAGCCTCCAGCGTCGCCACATCACAGCCTGAGACGGTCACACGTCTTCCTTCTTTCCCTTCGCCCAGCTCTCCCACTCCCCTGCCACCGCGGCGTCCGCCCAAGCCTGGCGCGGTGACCGACTCCCTCGCGAGGCGGTGAGTTCTGGTGAGTAGCACTTGCTCTCCTTTGGGAAATCCGGTTGTCTACACAGCTTCGTAGGCTGGCAATCCANATCCACGAAAGCACTCGGGAAGATGGGCGTTTCTGGAGTTAACGCTTTTTCAAAGAAGCATGTCATTTGGTTTTTTGTGGTTTGTTTGTTTATCACAGCGTTTTAAATTGAGATGTACTCCACCTTCCATAAAAGCCTTCGAAAAGCACACAGTTCAGTCATTGATATTCTCTTCACAAAGCTGGGCAACCATCACCTCTCCCTGATTGACAGCACTTCGCCTCCAAAAGAAACCCACCACCCCTTCGGCAGTCATCTC
>NW_023200624.1:0-1421 GCF_002007445.2 Ailuropoda melanoleuca
GCCGCCGCGAGGCCGAGCGCCGCCACGCGCCGCCTGGGCTACCGCCCGCTGCGCGCGGGGCGCTGTCGAAGCACGGCCGGCCGCCGGCTGCTAGCCTCCCGCTACCGACGACCGCGCTTCCTCTTCGAAGGCCGCCCAGACACAGCACCACGCGCCACGCAAACAACCGCTCGCCCGCGCGCCCGCTCGCAGAAAGAGCCGCGGCCGGGGGGCGGGGCAGAAATAACTGGCGCCGACGCCGCCGCGCAAGCGCGCTGGGAGTCTTACGCCCGGGGGCGGGGCCCGGGCCGGGCGCCCCGGGCGAGGCCGCGAGTACGCACGCGCCTGAGCCGGGTCTTCCTATCTCCGCCTACACCGCCTCGGCACCGCCTGTACGGCAGGGGCGGGGCTATTGACGTCACCGCCGCAACATTGTACGCGGGCGGGGCGGGGCGCGCGCACCTTTACCAGCTCGCCTCCCCTCTCACCCCAGTCCCTGGCCGCGGTCTGCAGGCGGCACGGCAGGCCAGGTCACCACCTCAGTCCCCGCCCCTCCGGCCAGGTCTCGGGTTGTGGTGTCCACCAGTGCTGGGGAGAGAGGCGGGGCCGAGAGCGCGGGGAGACGCTGGGTCTGGAGAGACGTGGAGGGTCCCCATCCCGGGAGCAAGTCCCCTTGTGAGCCCAGGGGCGGGCTTTCGGGTTTAACCGTTTTGTTGTTTAACATGACACTGAAACCTGCCTAAAGCATAGATTCCATGGGGCTACCGAGCAGCGAGTCCTGCTGTCCCCAAACGACCCCTCCCCATCTTTTAGGCAGCCGCTGCTCTGACTTGGATGCTTTTCCAGGTGGGCGAACTGGATGGACCTCGACAGTGGAGCAGTTCTAAGGAAGGAAGCAGGGGCGGGGCGGGGGTGGGGAGGGCACGGTGGCTCCCGTCTGAGGAGCAAGCAGAGTCTGTGCGGGAGAACGCTGTGAGGGAGGGCGCGAGATCCGTGGAGAGGGCTCCTCACTTGGACGCGGGATCTGGGCGGGGGTGGTGGGGCGGAGGGGTCCTGTCCGGGGAGAATCCTGTACGAGAGAAACATGGCATTCTCGTGGGAATCCTGTCTGAGGAGCAAGCAGAGTCTGTGGCNTTCTCGTGGGAATCCTGTCTGAGGAGCAAGCAGAGTCTGTGGCGAGGATCCCGGGGGCTGGGGGCGGAGAGAGAAGTCCTGTCCGAGCTGGGAAGCAAGGCCTATGGAGGCGGAGAGCTCCAGTTGGATCCTGTTTGACATGGAGCAGAGTCCGGGAGCCGATCGTGTGTGAGGACACTAGGCACGAAGAAAGCGCGAGGGATGCGTGCCTCGGAGCTGGCCCTTGGGTGGGGCCTTGGCCTCTTTGGCAGGGCTCCTCCTCCGTGCTGAGATCTCTAGCTCAGGACAAGGCTAAGGGAGGGTGGGGG
>NW_023200625.1:0-830 GCF_002007445.2 Ailuropoda melanoleuca
TAATATATAATCTTGCACCATCAACACTCTCAGAAAAGAACAAAATTCATGCACTTTAACAACGTCTAAACTTCTCTATGCTCCCCCAACACCACTTGCCCACTATCACCCCATCCATTTAGCATAGGTATAAAAAAGTTGATGAAACACACAAAAAGCCCTTGTGAGTTGCTCAAAACCAAAAAACTGTTCCCAGATATAGTCTGGGTCACCTGATGCTTTCTGTTCTATCAAAACAAATGTATGTCTACAGAGTCACTCAAAACTAATTAAGGTGAAAATGAACTATATGGCAAACCTACATCTAAAACTGAAAACAAAATATGGGAGGAAAAGAAAATGTGCCATGCAAATAAAAATAAAAGAGCACAATCTGGAATTAGGTCTTACTCACAATCCCTTAAAATTGCTTTATATCATAGAATAACTTATTAAGAACTTCAATTCCATAATGTTACAGCCATGAAATAAACAAAAAGGAAAACTGTAGGCTGAAGGAAACACACTAGAGATCAAATGTTTTCATTATGCAACTAATAAACTTTAAAATATGCAAAAACAGAATATAGACTCTAAACCTGAATTACAGACAGTGGGATAATCATAGTGAACACAGATAAAAACAGCAGAGTAAAACAATTAGAGATAAGTTAATAAATTTGGAAGACGTTGTGACTCAATGTGAGGTAACGAGTAACCCCAAAGTAAAATATCTATATACAGAGCAGACAATTTATTTAATCATATAATGCAAGACATATGGTTGAAAAGAAAGACTACTCAAACACACAGTACAAAAGAACACAAAATGTTTTAGGATACCAAAAGTT
>NW_023200626.1:0-645 GCF_002007445.2 Ailuropoda melanoleuca
GAAGGGAAAGTACAAGATAAGGAAAAGGAAAAGGAGGAGAAAGTTAAGATTTTGTAAAAAGGCAGATATGAATATACTTGTAGTTTAAGATATTACTAGTTAAAACAAAAAAACCAACAAAAACATATTTAAATAATAGGAGTGAATCTAGGAGATCTTTGAAACTTGTGGTATTATCAATATGTACATGTTCAAATATATATTCAAGAATATGAATATTCAGTATATATTTGTATATACATGTATACACACACACACATATACACACACAGAGAGATGTTACATCAAAGTAACACATCAAGAAAAAAATATACTAAGTCATTTAAGAATCAGCATAGATTTTACCTGTTCTCACAACTTCCTTGAAATTCTGGCATATATAAGGTTATCTCCTCTTTTATGTTTTATGTGCCTCACATNTTTATGTGCCTCACATATGTTACTGCTATTTGTCTTTCTAAAGGCTTTACTTGAGTATCTGTCTCCTTGGTTAGAGGGTAAGCTAGATGGAATCTTTTTCAATCTGAATCATCAGCATGTAAGCATCACGCCTAGGTTATAGTAGTGACTCAACAAATATTTGTGAAATTAATCATATAAATGCCTTCGCAAATAATTTCGAGTCTCTTCCGTGTGCTTACTAAT
>NW_023200627.1:0-1140 GCF_002007445.2 Ailuropoda melanoleuca
GCTAACCTAGGAAGCAGCGAGGGAAGATTTCCAGGGTGGCAGCTGTGGGACAGGTCGAGGAGGTAGCTAGACGGCAGGGGAGGACAGAACCTGGAGAGAAGGCTAAGTGCCAGCCAGAGCACCAGAGGGGATCGGAAGAGTGATAATGCCAGGTAGAGCAACGGAAACGTTCTGGGGGTCGGAGATGGAAACAATCACAATCAGAGTACACGAGGAAGCTGGGCGGTGAACGATATTTATATAGCCACAATTCCGTAAACACTATCAGTTATCAGGAAAGAGTGACATAACTAAAGCCCAAGAATGGCCAGGCGTTACACTAACTCCTTGCCTGTGGTACTAGGAAGTCCGCAGACAGTGTCTAAAATGGATAAATCCAGAGCTAGAAGCACCAGATAGGTGGAGATAAGCACCAGAAGATTCAGCCAGAAATAACCAGCCCCGGCGAGCTGCTTCAGGAGGGCGGGGGTGGGGGTGGGGGCAAGAAACTGCTGTGGGTCAGGACGTTTCCTTACCATTTCATTTTGTGCTATTTGAACNATTTGAACTGTAAACTATATGCGTAATAACATCTGGGTTTTTTTAAAAAAAATCATTATTTTGTCAGGGCTTTATTTCTGTCCAGTTTTATTGAGGTATAATTGACAAATCAATACTTAAAAACCCTTTAAATCCATTTTTTAAAAGAGAGTGGGGAGAACCTGCTTCCTACAGCAGAACCCAGGAGAACATGAGCTATTCCATTTTCAAGAGAAATGGTTGCGTTAGTACTAGTTTGATGATTTCAGTCAGCTGCCAAGTAAGGGTACGTCTGGGGTTCAAGCAACAGAGGCTCTCAAAAAAAAAGAAAGGCTCTCACTCCAGTGCTCAGAGAGCAGTTAAAAACAGAGATCTAGCTAGATTGGGAAGTGAAAATTAGCCCAAACTATAGATATAATATAGCCAGTCATCTTTTTTTTTTTTTTTTAAGATTTTATTCTTCCGGGGCGCCTGGGTGGCTCAGCCGGTTAAGTGTCTACCTTCAGCTCGGGTAGTGATCCCAGGGTCCTGGGATCAAGCCCTGAATCTGGCTCCCTGCTCAGCACAGAGTCTGCTTCTCCCTCTCCCTCTGCCTCTTCTCCTGCTTGTGCTCTTTCTCTC
>NW_023200627.1:1442-3732 GCF_002007445.2 Ailuropoda melanoleuca
AATTAATTGAATTTTTTTAAAAGAAGAAAAAAAAAAGACTTTATTCATCCATTTGAGAGAGAGCCAGCAAGTGAGCATGAGCTAGGGAGAGGGGTGGAGGGGGAGGGGCAAGGCTCACTGCTGAGCAGGGAGCCCACTGTGGGCCCCATCCCAGGACCCTGGGATCATGACCTGAACCGAAGGCAGACACTTAACCAACTGAGGCCCCAGGTGCCCTATAGCTAGTCGTCTTCAAGTGCTTACTGCAGGCCAGAAACTGTCCTAAGGATATCATCTAATTTAATCCTCACATCAACTGATATTTTCCCCAATTTACAGATGAGGAACCGAGGCTCAGATAGTTTTGGGAACTTACCTGAAGTCACACACTCTGGCCGCTCTGCCTGAGGCTGAGGGGCCTTAGGGTGTTCTGACTGACTTCTCATTTCTAATCATCAATCAAACTTAGAAGTTTCTACCTTCAGTACCATCTCAAGGGGCCTGTGAAAACCACTGACTGTGGCAGTGGTCTTAGCCCCACACTTGCAGGGTTGTCTTGGGCCCCGCATACTGTAGGGAAGTCCTCATAAACAGTATGAGNGTAAACAGTATGATCTGGTGTTCGAACCTAAGCATTCCTGGCTCCAAAGCCCATTTGCTCTGCCTCTAAACTCTGCCAGTCCTCCAACTAGAGCTGGGTGAGAGTCCTCCCTCTACCATTTATTCGTTGTGTGGCCAAGTTACTCAACTTCTCTCTTAAGCCTATTTTCTTATCTGTGCTATGGAGATAACAGTGCCAACCTACCTTCCCCGCCGTTGATAAAGACAAATCACAATTCCTACCTGGCAAACAACAGAAGCATTTGCACAAACGTTAATCCCTTATCTCTCAGCTCCTAGGTTAAGACAGAGAGTCTTACATTTTCTTATTCTTTGGATCCACTGGTGGTGAGGGCAGGGCACAGGAGAGGCAGTCAAGCCAAAATTCTTGGACCCCATCCTAGAGTGACTCTCCAGGGTAGGGGTGGGGTTCAGGAATCTACACGCTGGACCTATCCCCAGGGAATTCAGACACCCAAAGTTCTCCTGACTTTGCATAACTCTGCCTAGTGCTTGAAATCTAAGCTGACAGACCAGCGGCCTGTGAGCTGCCTTTGCAAATGTTTGAGCTCTTCCTGCACTGGCCTCCAACCGTCTATGCATCCTCCCTTTCCCCCTCACCCTGTCTTTATCTTCCCTCCCATCCTAACCCCCTCCCCTTCCTCTGTTCTTACTTCCTAGCTTCCTCTCCACCCCTCGCTGCACCCTCCCCTGAGCTCAGTCTGCATTCCTACCCACCAGCCATTTCTCTGCCAGTCTCTCCACAGGCAGTGCCCTTTCCTCTATCTACCTGGAAAGCTCAGAAAAAAGTTGCCTCCTCCAGGATAACTTTCAAGCCCTCTTCTCTGGGACCATGGCATTTTGCATGTGCCTCTATTACTGTTCAAATGACATAGTAGTGTGAGATTTTTTTTCTGGCTAGAGACTACCTGGTGGACTCATGGCCCATGAAATGTGAAGTGTGCAACAGAGCAAGACGAAGCGTGGAAGACAGGCCTGTAGACTTTGCAGAGGGGCCAAGAAGCCAGGGAAATAAGAGAAGACCAGGAGATGAGGACTCCTGAAAAGGAAGACAAGAGATTACTATGTGAGGGTTCCCACAGCTTTTGTAGACAGCCGCTGTGCAAAATTCATTGAAAGAACTGAAGAATGTTCCTTGCTCCATTTGGGGGAGGGCATGCTTATGTCAAGACACTGATGCTCTTGCTGTGCTAATTATAACGAGAAACACTATCCTTTTGCCTAGGAAATGGGATTTCCCTAGTAAGTCCCTTACTTTCCACCTTGTTTAACACCCAGAGAATACTCTGCCTCTATGTCCTTATTTATAACTTCCTCCAATGATTAACCATACTAAATGCACTCAGACTCATCTAGTCTAAAACCAGGGAGAGATGGTTCTCACTCCTGGAGAGAGAATTACTGAAGGGGCAGTCCCCACGCACTCAAGTGCCACATCTCCAACAGCTGGTTTTATAAATTGAAACAGGCNTAGTCTAAAACCAGGGAGAGATGGTTCTCACTCCTGGAGAGAGAATTACTGAAGGGGCAGTCCCCACGCACTCAAGTGCCACATCTCCAACAGCTGGTTTTATAAATTGAAACAGGCACTGGGACCCGGACCTTCTCAGAAAGGCCAGTGAAGCCCCTGACCCAGATCAGGGGAGCTTGCTTCCAAGAACTGTGCTGTTTCTAGACCAGCCCTGTGGAT
>NW_023200628.1:0-1791 GCF_002007445.2 Ailuropoda melanoleuca
GGAGACATGTCATAACCCATCGTGGTCAAGCGTCAGAAGGGAGCCCGGGCAGCCGTCCCTCTCAGCAGAGCTGAGCGTACTCACGGTGCTGCTGTGCTCCACACTCTTAAACTCCGCTTCGCCCTATGGAGTCCTTCTGGAACTGCTGAAGGGCATTTCGCATTTTGCCCACAAAAGACGCAAGCACCATAAGCCAGGTAGAATTCCATGCGGCACCCTACGCTGAAAGTTCACCCTCTGTTCTATTTCTTATCTCGAATTATGTCCAGTCACGTTGTCCAAAGTGACTCATGGACTTTATGAAATGAACAGAGAGTATCAACATTAAAATGTCCCAAATTTGAACAGTATGAAACTTATTTTTTTTATTACTCAACTTCTCCCCAAACTAAATCCCCTTGCAAATAAAAGCCCATAGAAATTAAAGTCCAAATGCCTTCATTCTCAACTGTATACAATTGGGTCAGTGTCAGCCAGAGCTTTTTACTCAGAGCCTGGGTTCCTATAGCTGCAGCCGAGTCCTGGGATTTCACAGCAATGCGTATAGCTTCTTCAGCCTCTTCAAAGTTGGTTCAAACCTCTAATTAGTTCTGGTCTCCAAGGGCTCAGCAGTCACAAAAGAAACTGCATCCTCACTATAGAAGCTGTCACAAACAAAACTATGGTCCCCCAGTTAAATGAATAGGTAATGTCATTTGACACTGCTGTTCTTGGCCAAAGAGTGCGGCGTATCACTCAGTGCTGCCTGCATTGGAGACGGCGAGGACCTGGGAACCCGGCTTTCAGTCCCATGGCAAGCCAGCCGGCGGCACCAGCGTTAGGTCCACGGCCTGTGAGTCCGGTCGATTCACTGAGCAGAAAGTGTCCATCAACGGTTGCGCTTCCACGTTTAATACGTGTATGTTATTTCTTTGTTTTTGTTCTTATTGTTTTGTTTTGGTGATTCTGGGAATCTCCCATATATATTGCCTACTTTCTCTCAGACAGTGACATTTGGGACATTGGTGCCTTCTTCACAAATTTAGTTATTCTGGTTTCTTCATTTCCCTGTGTCTCCTGTCTCATGCTTTTGGCACTTTGGTGCAAGATTCTGGTCTAGAGAAAACATCTACTCCCAAATTCCTCCAAGTATATTCTCTCCAGAACAGTGGAGTGAAGTACACCGTCCTCTGTAATGCATGAGGAATGGGGTAATGAACATCACCCTACTCCCTTAGCACTATGTTTAACTTACTAATATACCATGTTGCATTTATTCTGATAATAGTAATTGTCATCACTCTTCCATAGACTTTTCATTCCTACCTAGGCAGGTTGAGTTGGACCTGGCTAGGAAGTAGTGACCAGAACCAAGATTTTAAGAAAATAAAGTACCATGATCACGGTAAGAGCCAATGAGTCAGGATATTCTTTGTAAAGAAGTAACAGAAGGATAACAAAGTTTAGCAAGACTTTAAGAAGATTCTAAATATCACAGATTAAAGTAGTCAGAAGTTAGTATTCCAAAGAGTTGCGCCATTGAAAAGATAGAACACAAGCACAAACAAAAAAGATTCCAAGAAACTTAAATTCAGGGCAGAAACTTTTCTGTTCTCTTTTACTCCTTCCTGTCTCAGTAGGATCTGACCACTGGTGTAAGGAGAGAGACTGCAGCTGGGAAGGAAGGGANACAGCTGGGAAGGAAAGGATGCCAAGAGCTGCAGCTGCAGAAAGTTGGGGGTTTTTCCTTTTAACTTTTATAGCATAAATTAAAACATCCACACATTTTAAAAATCAAGCAGTACAGAGTGG
>NW_023200629.1:0-595 GCF_002007445.2 Ailuropoda melanoleuca
TACATAAAGTTCTTTAAAGGCTGTTCTGTTCTGAATACCAAACAGGCACGCTGGGTACATTCCTTTCAGAAGTGCTCAGGAAAGGTGAAGTCGGCAGCTGCCCACATAGATGTCTGGGAAAACAGTGCTGACTAATGAATGATTCATCTCAACTAATTCTGCCCGTAATATTTGTCTTCCATCAGTTCGGGTTGAGAAAGGTGAAGATACCAAAATTCACATACATATATTTCAAAAACTTAATTTTTGCCTTACTGTGGTACAAGCCTGTGTTTAGAACCAAGGCCTAGTCATTAATCCCTCCTGACCTGTACTTTGGTATTGCTACCTTCTGTCTTTTAAGATGCCTTACTAACAGCCCAGAGTTTTATTATCACCGTATATGGATAAAATTCTCTTGGGCATAAACTNCGGGCATAAACTCTTAAATGAAGTCAACTGGGTTGAAAAATAAATTACTTGTTATTAGAGCTCATTTTCCTTTACTGTTTTATTTTCTAAGGTTGTCACATTTTACTTTATACTTATTTTACTCGTAGCAATTACACAGTGTGTCTTTTGCTGGAGGACACGCTGATTCACCATTTAAACACAT
>NW_023200630.1:0-961 GCF_002007445.2 Ailuropoda melanoleuca
CGGCAAAAACTTATGATGTACTATTAAAAAAAAAAAAAACTTAAGACACTTAGAATCTATCTTAGAAATCCTTAGTCACAGAGCTGGAGACAGGGGGATAGGTAGTGAGTGGATGGGTCATTTTGTAGAAGATGGATGCCGTTAAATTGCCTTTAAGTCATACTAATTGTCAGAATCCTATATGTTTTGGAGAATTAATAAGATACCAAATGAAGAGGTGAATAACCATTTGAATCAAAAAAGAGAGGAGAGAAAGGCGTACTTGTAAAATCTACAACAGTGAGGCACAAGCAAAACTGCTTCAGGACTGGTGTGTTAAAAAGGGATATTCTTCCTTTCACCTTGCAGTTCTGGCATTCCCCAGATTGCACTGCCTTGGCTGAAGTGGGGAAACATCTGCTAGTGTTCAGGTAGAACTTGATTGTCATGTAAAACCTGGGGAGATGCTTAGTTTGAGAGAGTTATTCACAGAACACTTAGCAGTGTCCAGCACATCTATTTATAAGGGAAAATAAATCAGCTGCCCTGTATAAATATATATACTGGCATAAATTCAAGACAGAAATATGTCACTAACACTGTGCGTGAGATTTAGATCTGCCTTTATTAAAAGGGCACGAAAGGAGGAAAACTAAAGTGACTCATTTCTTAGTTGTACTTCACACCCCAGGTGGAAGAAACTGCCAAGTTTACATTAAACAACCACAAAAACNCTGCCAAGTTTACATTAAACAACCACAAAAACCCACATAATTTTCAGATTAAATAATAAGTAATAGACAATATATGTGTGCACACACACTTATGTACTATTAAAATACATGAAAAGGATGCAAAAAATACATATGTACTCTGTTGTCACAAGAAGATCAAATGTTGAAAGAATGCCGACTATCCTTCAGCTAATCTACAAATGCATTGGAGTACTTATTAATATACTAAATCCCAAGCAAACTAATGG
>NW_023200631.1:0-650 GCF_002007445.2 Ailuropoda melanoleuca
TCTAATAAGAATCAATAAATGCTTATAATCAGATATTCCTAGACTCTCAGAGTTAAAGACACCCTGGCTTCTGTTCAGGTCCATTGATGGAAACCCCATTCCTTGGCTCCTCTGATGGATTGGTTTGTTAAAAAAGCATCACGTGGGTCAGGTTGAGTAGCGCCAGTTAGTAAAAAGTACTTTCCTGTGTTGAGCAAAATATTTATCACCATATAATTGTTATCCACCTACTTACCATCTCTCTGAAGAAGCACTTGCTCAACAGCAGAGGCCAAGATCAATACNGCCAAGATCAATACGAAATACCAAACAGAGATGAGTAATCCTATCAGAGGCACTGGATTAAAGCCCTAGTCAGTGGCAGCAAATTCAGGGAAACACAATTTGTTATACCACATCTGTCTTCCTCAACTTTAAATTCAGTTTGCTTTAGGTGTGGCCAGGGCAGGGGGCGTTTTCCTTTGAGCCAGTACTCGACTGCAGAAATCATCCACTTCTTATGTCTTGTCTAGTGTCCCTAAAAGTGCTTTTGCCTTCAATACAAGAAATCCAACTAAGAGTGGCTCAATGAAGACATTTATTTTCACACAGAACAAATGTCTAAAGGTAGGCAATCCACTGCGTCGTGTTCAGTGTGCTGGATCTTCATG
>NW_023200632.1:0-1377 GCF_002007445.2 Ailuropoda melanoleuca
GGAGAAGAATGGGGCAGGATGAGAAAGGGTGGATCAGGGAGTGTTATTCAGGTTGAATCTTTCTGTAGGATAGTTTCACATGCGTAATGCTACTTTAATAAAATTATTTGGGGGTAAAAATCAAGGTCTCAGAGAAAACATAAAACACTTCCACTAGCAGAGACTATACTATAGTCCAGTTCCTCATTTTCGGGAAAATCTTACGATTCCAGCTCATGAGACATACCTGAAAAGAAACCCCTCTGAAATTGTAACTACTCAGTTAAGTATNCTACTCAGTTAAGTATAAGTGGTAAATAATAAACACCCAGCCTTCTTCAAAGTAATCATTTCACACCCTTAATCAACAAACTGAACACAGTCCCTTAAATTATCCCCTTTATCCTCTACCTTAGGTGCATTTCTAGGTGCTCAAACTTTCCCAGAAACCTCTTTTTCCTGTTCTTTTACAGTACACACCTACGGAACAATCCAGTGCGAAAACATGCAGATCGCCTAAGGTGGTGCGAAGTGAGTCCTCCAGTGGTTGACAGACGGGAACACTCCGTTCGATAAACAACTGGTACTAAGTGAACGGCCACACAAACAGTAATTGCTGCACACATTATATTATCATAGATAACAGAATGATTACAGAAAGCCATATTGATGAAGTAAAAGCCAAGCGGTAATAAGCGAATCATTTCAAAGTGCAAGTTACCAATGAAAAATGCAAATGCAGTCCCCCGCTACCAAAAATCATGCAGTCCAGTTTTCCATATTTGAGAAAACTACGAAGATCAGCACATCTAGAACACAGTAACAAACACATACACAACGTAACCAAACCAACAAAAACTCACATATACTCTAAGCACCACTTAATAACACTGTTCTATAACTACTAGTTTTCTCGATGTTGTACACTAACATAATAAACCCACCAAAACACCTGCCTTTTAGACCCAGGAAGTGATAAAAAAAAACTCAATCCACTTCAGAATAACATCAACACATACTTCCACTTAAACTACTACGAGGACTCAAAAATCACAAATCCTACAAACCCTATAACACGCCCTACGTTTAAGAAGCACAAATCAAGAAAAAGCACAGGAAAGGGCGAACGCAGTTCCCAATTACCACAAATTACGCAGCGGAGTTTTCCCGCATTCGGGGAAATCACATAAACGTCAGCACATAGAGAACCGAAACAAAAAGTCTCCACCGCGAAAAACCGTCTTCACGATCACAGCAGATCCCTACCTAGGAAGTTTGAGCTCTTCACTTTGCCTGGCACCTCACCCTCAGATTACAGCCCCTCTTCACATAGGGTCAACTTTTCTCATGCATTCTATCGGCCCCGTTCCTTCTGAAATAGAGACTTTCCAAATTATA
>NW_023200634.1:0-236 GCF_002007445.2 Ailuropoda melanoleuca
GGGGCAGAGGCAGAGGGAGAAGCAGACTCCCTGCTGAGCAGGGAGCCTGACCCAGGGCTCAACCCCAGGACCCCAGGATCACAACCGGAACTGAAGGCAGACACTTAACCATCTAAGGCATCCAGGCGCCCCCTTTTTTTTTTTTTAAGATTTTATTTATTTACTTGATACAGAGAGAGACAGCCAGTGAGAGAGGGAACACAAGCAGGGGGAGTGGGAGAGGAAGAAGCAGGCTC
>NW_023200634.1:538-1155 GCF_002007445.2 Ailuropoda melanoleuca
CGCCCAACCGCTGTGCCACCCAGGTGCCCCCAGGCGCCCCTTTTTTTAACTGACTTTGTATCTTTCCTTGTTACTTTGTAGGGATTTCTTATATATACACTGGATATGAGACATTTTTCTGTGATTTGTTGCTGACATTTTTACTCTCTTAATTTACAAGGTTCTTTACAAGGTGCTTTTAATTTACAAGGTTCTTACTTTTGATAAAGTCCAGTTTGTCAAGTTTTATTCTCTGTAGAGCACTTTTGTACCTTTAGGAAATCATTGTGTCCTCCAAGGTTATAAAGATGTTCTCCCATGTTTTTATCTGGAAACTCAGTTGATCCTACTTTTATATTTAGATATAAAATCCATTTCAAAATAACTTTTGTGTATCTATAGGTAGAAGCAGTATTAATTTTTCTACATGAATATCCAATTTCGTCTGTTTCATTTATTGAAAAGGTATCCTTTCCCTGAATGAATTGCAGTATTTCCTTTGTCACGGTTCAGCCAATCATGTCTTGACCCATCTGTCTATCCTTGCACTGTTGCCACATTGTCCTCATTGTTTTTGTTGATATGTCTTGATATCTGGTAGTAATAATTTTACCACTTGATTTTCTTTTCCAAGTGAC
>NW_023200636.1:0-1632 GCF_002007445.2 Ailuropoda melanoleuca
CTGATGCTTCAGGTCTAGGGACCACATTTTCAGACCTCCTTCCTGCTTTGATTGGGGTGGAGATGGGGCCCAGGCATCTCTGCAAGGCCACAGGCACACTGGCAGTTAAGAGCCACTCAAGATGAGCAAATGGCCCATGCACATCTAAACTTCTGTGATTCTATGAAAAAGAAATTGCTTACATGGTGTCTAAATCATTCAGATTTTATTGTTTACGTTGATCAGATTCATAAAATATTCGTTCACCTGTTATTTTAGCCTATCTGCAGAAATTTACAGATTTTCAAATTGTGAAGGAGTTTAGTAACTTACACGTAAGGATTTCAGAGATTATCATACTTTTCCCTTCCAAAAATAGCTTGGTGGAATAGAACATTACATTAATTTTGTCCCCTCCCCCCAATATAGAGGGCTGAATATAGCATTCCAGTTGTTACATGTGAATTTTTGAACTCAATGTTTAAATTAAATATGTGTGTGTCTTTCTGTGTGGCTGCTGATTTTTAACTACATTATTATCTCTAAGAGATAAATGTAACTTCTCTGTCTTTAAAGTTTTTCAGTTTATTATCTCCTGATAACGTAGTTGTGTGGATAAGGAAGAAAATCTGTGTGTATTGATTTTTTGTTTTGCTGATGCTCTTGCTTGCACACTGCTGTGTACGTAATGGTGAGCACGGGTCTTCTTANCGGTGAGCACGCGTCTTCTTACACCAGATGCTGTTACAACTACTCTCCAAACTTTGTTTCTCTAAAACCTGTCTTATCGTCTATAAATCTAGTGTGAATATAATGTGTAAGTTTAGCATGAATACCAATAACCTTACAAAGCCAAACACCAAAAATTGAGCTCATATGAATCCGTTTCATACCTGATGTACTCATCCCANTATGAATCCGTTTCATACCTGATGTACTCATCCCAAATCACTCTGTATTCTGCATGAAGTCTAGGTGGAATTCGTGATTTGAACCAATTTCTTGAATTGAAAATAAAATGTGTTCCTCGAAGTATTCTTACTTATGAGTATGCTATTTTCAAATAGAGTAATTTCCCTGTTTTGTCGGGAATTTCCCGGAAGATAGGAACGCAATACTAAGTTGTTGGGTTATATTAGCTTCCTTCTCATAGGGGCCATCGTGGAAAGTCCAGAGGAATCATGCTGGTGGAAAACCGACTATGTTGGTGAAAGTTCTCTTCCCTCTTCCCCTCCTCTTCCTTCGGCCTCTCTTTCTTCCTCCTCTTCGCTTTCCCTTTCTCTTTTTTTAAAAAGAATACACGTCTATTGTGTTTGTGAAAATGACACAAGATTACTACAAGAAATTATAAAGAAGAAAGAGCTATCATTAACATCTTCTAGACATCTCCTCAATGAATATACGTAATAACAGAGGATGAAAGGAAGGGATCAGGGGAGGGAGAAGGAATTTCAGAAAAATTAGATCATAATATGCCTTCTATTTTAAAATAAAATTATTAACTTTAAAATTGCTTGAATTTAACTGGCAAAATACAAAACGAAGTCAAATAGGAAGAGTTGCTACATTTTAAATAGTTGATCCCTGTAAGTTCAAAACAAAAATTATGGAAGGTTAATGGGAATTGGAACCACGTTTGTAACTATAAATAGG
>NW_023200637.1:0-705 GCF_002007445.2 Ailuropoda melanoleuca
CTATGAGCCTGCTTCTTCCTCTCCCACTCCCCCTGCCTGTGTTCCCTCTCTCACTGGCTATCTCTATCTCTATTGAATAAATAAAGTCTTTTTAAAAAAATGCTTTAATATACACAAGGCTTGGGGCACCTGGGTGGCTCAGTCGGTGAGCATCTGACTCGGTCTCAGCTCGGGACATGGTCAAGGGTCCTGGATCGGCCTCGTGTCAGGCTCTGCACTCCGTGCGGAGCCTCTCCCTCTGCTCCCCTTGATCTCGAATAAGAATCTTGAAAAATATAAAGCTAGAAATTGGTAAGTGTGAAAGGAAAATGGGCAAGGAATTTGAAAAGTCTACTCATACTAGAAATACAAGTGACCAGTAAACCTAAGGAAAGATGCCCAGCTTCGTTGGAAATCGGGGAGGTACGAAATAACACCAGTTAGAGGGAACATTTTACCCATCATATTACAAAACCTTTAAAGTCTGAAAGTATCAGATGGNTTGAAAGTATCAGATGGGAAATACTGGAAATGGGAGAGGAGGTCTACTCATATGCCTATTTGGCAGGAATGGACATGTTTCACAGTTTTTACGGATGGCAATTAAGCAACATCCACTAAAATGTTAAGTCCTATAGCCCTTAATCTAGCAGTTCTTCTAGGTGTTTGTGATAAATATACCTGCGAGATTATATATGAACATAGATGTTTAAGAATATTTGGTAT
>NW_023200638.1:0-827 GCF_002007445.2 Ailuropoda melanoleuca
GGGGTGGGGTGGGGCGGTGGGGGGCGCAGAGGTGCTCTGTGGCCTCTGAGGACCCAGATAGGTCACTTCACCGAGACCCCCAGAGCCGGCTCAGCTCCAAGTGACAGCGAGGGTCAGGAGCCCGTTGGCCAACAGGGAGCTCTCCGGACCCCAGGAGCTGAGATTCTAGCAAAGGAGCCTCTGATGCTGTGGAGCAATTACCTTGGCCGCAGTGAGCCCCGGGCCACGCGTCACCCCCTGCAGCCACGGAACCCCTCACAGGCTTCGTCTCTGGGGCTCTCCCCCAGCGCCTCACCGTGACCTCCAACCCCTCTGCACAGTGATCGCTTGGGTCTAGAGTGGTGTCGGACCCCAGGAGGAAAGGCCCCCACGTCTGACCCATCTCAGGGTCCCCAGGGCCTGGCACGTGCCTGACATGTAGGAGGTCCCAGGAAGGGCTTGTGGAGGAGACACTGCTGGTCCAGGCCCTCAGGGTGCAGGCTGGCCAAAACCCCCAGGGCTTATGTCCTCGCCGATAGGGTGCGGTGCATGGAGGAGACTTCCTCCCCTCCAAACCGTATTAATTGAAAGATGCTCTGGTCCAAAGAGAATGAAAAGGCTCAAACCCTGGGGGGGTTAAAAGAACCAGGAGGATTGGAATGGAGGGACGGGTCTGGTGGGAGATGGGCGGGGCAGGCTTCTAGGAGGAAGGACATAACTGGGGGAGGTCCTGAACAGGACCCCCAAACTGGGCAAATGTCAGACAAGTGTCAGAGGCCCAGAAGCAGCTCCAGCCCTAGAGGGAGGCTGCCCTGTGCTCAGGGACCCCCCGCCTCAGCAGCTGCCCC
>NW_023200639.1:0-622 GCF_002007445.2 Ailuropoda melanoleuca
GCAGCTTAGCCGGAGACGCTAAGCCCAGATTTGTAGAAATTTAAAAATAATCATGGGAATGTGAGAAAGAGGGGAGAGAAGCAAATCCAGAATGGTGACGGACTTACTCCTCAGCAACACCTCACCTCCTGTTGTCCCCAGGCTCAGTAGCCGATGTGACTGGAAAGGACAATGAATATAATTATAACTTCGCCCTTGACCTGCCTTCAGCCCCAAGGCCTGAACAGCAATTACCTGTAAGAATGCTCCCAGGGTGACCTGGCAAGACTTACCGAGAGCCATAAAAATGCTCACATCCTTCGGCTGCGTAAGCCCANCTTCGGCTGCGTAAGCCCACACCTGGGAGGATTTTCTTAGGAAGGAATTCAGAGAAGAGAAAAAAGACACGCGTGGCGGTGTTGATAGTAGCATGAGTTATGAGAATGCAGCCCCAGGAGCAATGGCGAGTGTGCCCCGCGGACAGATGAGCCCGTCTCTGCCGGACGAGGGATCAGCTCTGCAGCGTGCCTGTGACCGGGGATACCGGTAGCCACGGAGAAAGTGCTTGCAATAGTCCGTGAAAAACAAGAAACTCCAAATTATGCATCCTTATTTGAAAATAATACGACAGGCCTAAGGGTTC
>NW_023200640.1:0-262 GCF_002007445.2 Ailuropoda melanoleuca
TCTTTCTTTCTTTCTTTCTTTCTTTCTTTCCCTCTTTCTTTCTTTCTTTCTTTCTTTCTTTCTTTCTTTCTTTCTTTCTCTCATTCTTTCTTTCCTTTTCTTTCTTTTTCTTTTTTTCCCCTTTCAGATATGTTTCATTTATTTATTATTTTTTATAATAATACTTTTTATTGTATTATGTTAGTCACCATACAGTACATCCCTGGTTTTTGATGTAAAGTTCGATGATTCATTAGTTGTGTATAACACCCAGTGCACCATG
>NW_023200640.1:506-2317 GCF_002007445.2 Ailuropoda melanoleuca
AGTCCATAGTCTCTCATGTTTCATTCCCCCTTCTGATTACCCCCCTTTTCTTTATCCCTTTCTTCCCCTACCGATCCTCCTAGTTCTTATGTTCCATAGATGAGAGAAATCATATGATAATTGTCTTTCTCTGCTTGACTTATTTCACTTAGCATTATCTCCTCCAGTGCCGTCCATGTTGCAGCAAATGTTGAGAATTCGTTCTTTCTGATAGCTGAGTAATATTCCATTGTATATATGGACCACAACTTCTTAATCCAGTCATCTGTTGAAGGGCATCTCGGTTCCTTCCACGATTTAGCTAGTGTGGACAAAGCTGCTATGAACATTGGGGTGTATATGGCTCTTCTCTTCACTACATCTGTATCTTTGGGGTAAATACCCCGTATTGCAATGGTTGGGTCATAGGGTAGCTCAATTTTTAACTTTTTAAGGGACCTCCACACTGTTTCCCAGAGTGGCTGTACCAACTTGCATTCCCACCAACAATATAGGAGGGATCCCCTTTCTTCACANGCAATTGTCTCTTGCCTTGTCAATTTTTGCCATTCTAACTGGCATAAGGTGGTATCTTAGTGTGGTTTTGATTTGNGTAAGGTGGTATCTCAGTGTGGTTTTGATTTGAATTTCCCTGATGGCTAATGATTTTGAACATTTTTTCATGTGTCTGTTAGCCATTTGTATGTCTTCATTGGAAAAATGTCTGTTCATATCTTCTACCGATCTTATGATTTGTTTATTTGTTTCTCATGTATTGAGTTTGAGAAGTTCTTTGTCGATCTTGGATACCAGTCTTTTATCTGTAGTATCATTTGCAAATATATTCTCCCATTCCGTGGGCTGCCTCTTAGTTTTTTTGACTGTTTCCTTGGCTGTGCAGAAGCTTTTTATCTTGATGAAGTCCCNGGATGAAGTCCAAGTTCATTTTATCTTTTGTTTCTCTTGCCGTTGGAGATGTGTCATGAAAAGGTTGCTTTGGCCCGATGTCATAGAAGTTGTTGCCTATGTTCTCCTCTAGAATTTTGATGGATTCCTGTCTCACATTGAGGTCTTTCATCCATTTGGAGTTTATTTTTGTGTATGGTGTGAGAGAGTGGTCAAGTTTCATTCTTTTGCATGTAGCTGTCCAATTTTCCCAGCACCATTTATTGAAAAGACTGTCTTTTTTCCACCGGATGTTTTTTCCTGCTTTATCAAAGATTAGTTGCCCAAAGAGCCGAGGGTCCATTTCTGGGTTCTCTATTCTGTTCCATTGGTCGATGTGTCTGTTTTTGTGCCAGTACCATGCTGTCTTTGTGATCACAGCTTTGTAGTACAACTCAAAATCCAGCATTGTGATGCCCCCAGCTTTGTTTCTCCTTTTCAACAGTTCCTTGGCGATTTGGGGCCTTTTCTGGTTCCATACAAATTTAAGGACTATTTGTTCCAGTTCTTTGAAAAATGTCCTCGGTATTTTGATCGGGATAGCATTGAAAGTGTAGATTGCTCTGGGTAGTATGGACATTTTAACTATGTTAATTCTTCCAATCCATGAGCATGGAATATTTTTCCATCTTTTTATGTCTTCCTCAATATCTTTCAAAAGTGATCTATAGTTTCTAGGATATAGGTCCTTTACGTCTCTGGTTAAGTTAATTCCAAGGTAACGCATGGTTTTTGGTGTTATTGTAAATGGGATGGATTCCCTAATTTCTCTTTCTTCAGTCTCGTTATTCGTGTATAGANATTTTACCTATGTTTATTCTTCCGATCCATGAGCATGGAATATTTTTCCATCTTTTTCTGTCTTCTTCAATGTCTTTCAAGAGTGA
>NW_023200641.1:0-1302 GCF_002007445.2 Ailuropoda melanoleuca
AGGCAGAAAGCTGAGCACCCCACTCTTGGGGGAGCCAGTGCCCCAGAGAACCGGTATTTTTGGTTTCACTGCAAGTATGGCTCAGCTGAATAGCTGTGTAGTTGTGGTGAAAGGCGGGACGGGGGGGTGGTGGGAGAGGAAGGAAAGGCAAGAAAATGGAAGAGGGAGAACGTGAAGCTAATGTGTTGGGTGAGAATCCTTAGCAGCATTCCTGCCTACCTCATTTAGTTAGCACATATTTACTGAGTGAGCCCTGAGTGTTGGTTCAGGGAGATGTATATACGTAAGGAGTATGTGGTTTCTCAAACCTCGTGGAGTTTAGAGTCCGTGTCAATATATTTCTTTGTAGTTACCCTCTCACCTTTTCCTTTTGTACCAGTCCAGACATGTTACCCTTAGGGTCATTTTTCCTCTTTCTCTGCTCTGCCCCTTATCACAAGGAGTTGACCCTCTGGGCTGTTTCCCAGGCTGTTTTATTTCTTTGTTTGTTTTGTTTTGTTTTGCTTTTTTAAAATGGGGTCAACCATGAGGAGGCATTGGTGGGAAATAGAAAGGGAGAAACCAGGGTACTTTCTCTTCTCTAGGCCTTAGGGGAAGCTCAGCACTGGCTGCTTCTCCTTCACGATCCACCTTTTGTATAAGGACCATCCTGATTCCTCTGGGCTCTGATAACATGGCCTCTTTCTCTTTAGCCTGTCAACTTTTTTTTTTTAAAGATTTATTTATTTATTTATTTATTTATTTAGAGAGATAGAGAGAGAAAGTGCAAGAAGGAGGGAGGGCAGAGAAAGAGGGAGACAAGCAGACTCCCAGCTGAGTGCAGAGCCTGACAGGGGACTCCATCTCAGGACCCTGAGATCATGACCTGAGCAGAAGCAAGAGTTGGCCACCTGACTGACTGAGCCACCCAGATGCCCCTTGTCAACTTGTTAATTACCTATGTAAAAGATAACCTCCCTTGAATTTCCTCATTTAAATACTAGTTTCTAATTCTCTGGTTGGGCACTGATTAATACGCTGTTTAAATTAGAAGTAAAGAGGTGATAGTTAATTGAAATATTCTACTTACCACTTCAGTCGCATGGCACTTTGCATCTGCCTGTGATTTTACGTTCAGTCAAGATTTTTTTCTTTTTTTTCTTTATTTTTTTTTAAATAAACAACACATATTCATTTATTCTTTCAATTAAGGTTTTCCTACCAATACATTTTCAGTGTTCTTTTTTTTTAATTTTTTAATTTTATTATTATATTATGTTAGTCACCATACAGTACATCCCCGGATTCCGATGCAAAGTTCAA
>NW_023200642.1:0-245 GCF_002007445.2 Ailuropoda melanoleuca
TGAAATCAAAAGACGCTTGCTCCTTGGGAGGAAAGCTATGGCAAACCTAGACAGCATATTAAAAAGCAGAGACATCACCTTGCCAACAAAGGTCCGTATAATTCAAGCGATGGTTTTCCCAGTAGTAATGTATGGCTGTGAGAGTTGGACCATAAGGAAGGCTGAGCGCCGAAGAATTGATGCTTTTGAGCTGTGGTGCTGGAGAAGACTCTTGAGAGTCCCTTGGACTGCAAGGAGGTCAAATC
>NW_023200642.1:554-1042 GCF_002007445.2 Ailuropoda melanoleuca
AAACCTAGACAGCATATTCAAAAGCAGGGACATCACCTTGCTGACAAAGGTCCATATAATTCAAGCTATGGTTTTCCTAATAGTAATGTATGGCTGTGAGAGTTGGACCATAAGGAAGGCTGAGTGCTGAAGAATTGATGCTTTTGAACTGCGGTGCTGAAGAAGACTCTTGAGAGTCCCTTGAACTTCAAGGAGGTCGAATCAGTCAATCCTAAAGGAAATCAACCCTGACTGCTCATTGGAAGGACAGATCCTGAAGCTGAAGCTCAAATATTTTGGCCACCTAATGCAAAGAGAGGACTCACTAGAAAAGACCGATGTTGGGAAAGATTGAAGGCAAAAGGGGAAGGGGACGGCAAAGGGTGAGATGGTTAGATAGCATCACCGATGTAATGAACATGAATTTGAGTAAACTCTGGGAGACAGTGAAGGACAGGAAGGCCTGGTCCATGGGGTCACCAAGAGTCAGACACGACTTAACAACTGAA
>NW_023200643.1:0-741 GCF_002007445.2 Ailuropoda melanoleuca
AAGAGGCACCAGGAATGCACACACACACACAAGGGGAAAGGCCATGTGAGGACAGAGAGAGAAGAGAGCCATCTGCATGCCAAGAAGAGGGGCTTCCAGAAAGACCAAACCTGCTGACACCTTGATCTTAGACTTCCAGCCTCCAGAACCGTAAGAAATACATGCTTATTGTTTAAGTCTCTGGTATTTTGTTATGGTAGCCCTAGCAGATTAATATAGCCTGGAATACCTCTTTTAATAAAACCTAGAGATTTGTGTATCATTTTCAAAAAAACTGATGAGAAGACAAACCTCTTCTGATCATGTCATGGCCCCCACAGCCCTCCGGGTGGTTTCAGACCATGCCTTGGAGACGTGCTCCAAGAATGCATGTTCTGCCAAGTTGACTTTCTCCTGACAACTGCTCCAATCTTACTTTCATTTAAACCACAACACATCTTATAAACTAAATAAAACGAACTGTCAATAATTATCACCAGAGGCATTTTCCTCAAAGATGCTCTCAGTCTGAATGAATCTTTCACAGCCCAAGTGTAAAATATGCCCTAATTTAATACCATTTGGCAAACGAATACCATATGCTATTGTTTGCAACACACTAAACTAGCCTCTGATAATACAGAGAAAAATGAGATCCAGTCCCTGACCTCAAGGAACTCAGGATGCAATAGAGGAGACAATGTGAAAAAATAATTAAAGTTCACTGTAATAATATTTATATAAAGTGTTACAGTACCATAT
>NW_023200644.1:0-786 GCF_002007445.2 Ailuropoda melanoleuca
TTGTGACAAGGGAGTCTCAGAAACAGAGTTCCCAGACCTCTTGCCCTTCTGCCACAGGGGAGAGCATAAGCAACAATTGGGACACTGTTGCCCCAGTCCCTACTCTACGCTCACCTCTGCTCCTCTCCCCATGAAGAATCAACAAGAGGGCACGCAGCTACGCGACCAAACAGAATCCCTGTGTACCAACACAAGGGGAGTCAGAACCCTGGAAGTGGTGGGTAAGAGAAAAGCACAGAAGGGTTATGGGTGACCGAAGGGGAAAATAGGAGGTCTGATGGGGAAGGGGCATTCCTCCTGACCATAAGACGCTGGTGGTGTTGGAGCAAGTATGGTCTGGCACCAGGGAGAATGGGAGCAGGGAGCTAGTTGCATGCATAGCACAGCTGCCGTGGCAGCACACCCCTTGTGAACTCCAAAAGGGCTGGAATATATACCTGGAAGCTGAAGGCAAGATTGATATGTTCTTCCAGACTTTCTGTGTGTGTTCGCATGAAGACAAGGTCTACACTGCTCCCTCCCCTTGGTGATAGAATCATAGGCTGAGAAGCTATANTATCATAGGCTGAGAAGCTATAGAAAACGATTGAATTGAGGACTCCACTGATCAATGCAGGACCTTTGTGTAAATTAGAAAAAGGAATTGCTTTACCGGGGAGAGGCATGGCTTGGTGCTTATGATGCCAGCTGCCCGGCAGCCTGCATTCATCCCCACCACCAAGCGCCACCACGCTGTTCGTAGCCAGCGCAATTGTGCAGAGCAGCCTCAATCAAATCCTAGCAAGA
>NW_023200645.1:0-1291 GCF_002007445.2 Ailuropoda melanoleuca
ATATATATACATACACCACATCTTTTTTCTCCATCTAGGCTCTTGAGGAGATAACAAGCTATGTTCATTTATGAAACATAATCCAAATAGTAAACTATGAGATTTTTAATGATAATTTATTACTTTAAATTTTATAGTAACCCTAGATTTTCTCATAATACCTGACATGAGAGATGCTTAAGAAGTGCATATTAGATAAATGAATGAACAATATCTAGCATTTTTATACTCTTATCTAACATCATCTTTCAATATTCCATTCTCCATACCCTTCCAAACTGCGGTGTCAACTCTACCAAGAAGAACCCCAGTGCTCCCAAATCCACTTCTCCATATTCATTGTCCTTTATCATTTTCAATTTCTTCCTGCTAAAAATTTCATTTTGCTTAATTTATTTCCCATAGGGTCTCCCTTTTCCCTACCATAAAACTCCGCCGCATATTATACATCCTTCATGGAACTTATGGGGATTGTATACCTTTAAATGTAGTTATTTTTTATGTATTTTATGTTGCTGTTTTTTTTAATAATTTTTATTTTGTTATATTAGTCACCATACAGTACATCCCCAGTTTTTGATGCAGTGTTCCATGATTCACTATTTACATATAACACCCAGTGCACCATGCAATATGTGCCCTCCTTAATACCCATCACCAGCCTATCCCAATCCTCCACCCCGCTCCCCTCTGAAGCACTCAGTTTGTTTCCCAGAGTCCACAGTCTCTCATGGTTCATTCCCCCTTCTGTTTACCCCCCCTTCATTCTTTATATTGCTGTTTTTTTCTGTTATTGTTTTGTTTTTTTGGTGATACTATTTTGGTTAATCTGTATAAAAAGGATGATGGTAATATGTTTAGGGAAATATTCTATAAATACGAAATGTTCTTTCTTTTTTTTTTTTTTAAAGATTTTATTTATTTATTTGACAGAGAGAGGGAGACAGCCAGCGAGAGAGGGAACACAAGCAGGGGGAGTGAGAAAGGAAGAAGCATGCTCTCAGCAGAGGAGCCTGATGCGGGGCTCGATCCCAGGACTCTGGAATCACGCCCTGAACCTAAGGCAGACGCTTAATGACTGAGCCACTCAGGTGCCCCCAAAATGTTATTTCTTTGAAAATGGTGAGTGGGCTGCTATGTAACAAGCCATTTGCTGAACAATGAAAATGTGACAGTGAGGGAGGTTAAGATGGCGGAGGAGTAGGGGACACCTTTTTCAACCGGTCCCCTTAGTTGAGCTGGATAGGTACCAGACCAGCAGGAATATCCACGGAATCAGCCTGAGACGCAG
>NW_023200646.1:0-597 GCF_002007445.2 Ailuropoda melanoleuca
AAACAAATTATGATTGCTAACGTGAATGAATGTACTTCTGAGGCAGCTTTATCCATGGTCACTTTTTTCCTTTTGAAACTGCCTGTGAGTTTGATGGGATTATTTGTGCTCTAGAATTGACTGGCAGTCAGAGTATTGAACAGTTTATCATAAGCACGTTTACTTTTAAAATTTTTGGATTGGATTTCTGTGTAGGAATGTGGAAATCCACCTAGTGAAATAGGCAAATATGCTTCTAGAAAACCTTGGTTCCTCATTAGTTTTTCTTTTAACCATTTACTGGTTCTCAATTAACTGGTTGCCCAGAACAGCACCTGGGAAACGTGTTGGAAATGCAAATGANGTGTTGGAAATGCAAATGAATCACCAACTCTGGGAGTGGGACCCTGCAATCTGGCTCTAACAAGACTTCAGTGATTGAAATTGACAGGTGCTCTCCTTGACAACATGGGTTGTCAGGAGTGGTCACCAGAGGTCAGGGTGCTGTGGAGAGGAGAAGGGGAAATTCACACAGATTGTGGACTTTTTCATGTCATTGGTCTGAACATGCTGAAAGCACTGAAAAATTATAGGAGATTGGCCTAATAAAGCAGAGCA
>NW_023200647.1:0-591 GCF_002007445.2 Ailuropoda melanoleuca
AAACAAATTATGATTGCTAACGTGAATGAATGTACTTCTGAGGCAGCTTTATCCATGGTCACTTTTTTCCTCTTGAAACTGCCTGTGCGTTTGATGGGATTATTTGTGCTCTAGAATTGACTGGCAGTCAGAGTATTAAACAGTTTATCATAAGCACGTTTACCCTTAAAATTTTTGGATTGGATTTCTGTGTAGGAATGTGGAAATCCACCTAGTGAAATAGGCAAATATGCTTCTAGAAAACCTTGGTTCCTCATTAGTTTTTCTTTTAACCATTTACTGGTTCTCAATTAACTGGTTGCCCAGAACAGCACCTGGGAAACGTGTTGGAAATGCNTTGTTGGAAATGCAAATGAATCACCAACTCTGGGAGTGGGACCCTGCAATCTGGCTCTAACAAGGCTTCAGTGATTGAAATTGACAGGTGCTTTCCTTGACAACATGGGTTGTCAGGAGTGGTCACTAGAGGTCAAGGTGCTGTGGAGAGGAGAAGGGGAAATTCACACAGATTGTGGACTTATTCATGTCATTGGTCTGAACATGCTGAAAGCACTGAAAAATTATAGGAGATTGGCCTAATAAAGCAGAGCA
>NW_023200648.1:0-614 GCF_002007445.2 Ailuropoda melanoleuca
CCTGCAAGGGAAAAAAAAAAAAAACACAACAATCCAGTTTCACTTAAGAATACCTTGGAAAAGCAGTAAAAATTACCACCTTCATTAAATCTTAAACCTTGAGCAACTGTCTCTATATTCTGTGGGATTAAATGGGAAAGACACATAGAGCACTTCCGTTACACGTGTAAGTACAAAGGTTGTTTCAAGGAAAAGGACTTCTGTGATCATTTGAGTCATGAGACGGACTAGTACTTTTTTCCCCCATGAAACACTAACTTTAGGTGAAAGAATAACTGACAGTTGATGGCAGAGATTTTCTCAAAAACAAATGAAGTAAGCCTAACAGAACTGACAACATATTTTGCCAAGGATAAAATTCAAGCTTTTCAGTGAAAATCTGAATTTGAAAAATTCAGATCTGCCAACGCAACACTGCCNACAACACTGCCCAATACTTGAGGCATTTCTGACGAAATTAATGGGGGTATTAACGTGATTTTTTTTATGTTGGGTAATAAAATGCATCAACATTTTTAAAAGCTGCATAACTCAAGATTTTATAACTAATGAATGAGGTCACAAAACCATGCATTTGTAAAAGATTGATTCAAATTGCAAGACAGACCAATGGA
>NW_023200649.1:0-11072 GCF_002007445.2 Ailuropoda melanoleuca
TTCGTATTAATTTAGCACTAACACAATGAAGAAGGGCCATGTCCTTCTTTACCTCTGACCTGGGTCATTTAATGAGGCCTGATCAGAGCCAAGAAACATATAAAGCCAAAATGCCATTAGGGTGACTAGACTCCTGTCTAAGTGAGCCTCTGGGGTTGGCAGGGCCTTATTCCCCATACAGCTTAGCTATGTATCCTACGTCTGCTCATCCCTTAGTGTGTTTATTCATTTATTTAATCATCTATTGACAGACACAGACGTGAGTTCTTATTCTGTGTGAAGGACTTTGTAGAAGATGTGTAAAAGCTGGGTCTCGCCCAGCGACTAAGTGTCCTTCTGCCTCGTCCCACCGTCTCTGTTTTGTGACCATCCTCAACAACTGATGCATCAACACCAAAATATTTGGGAGCTAAGCAAATAGAAGTCATGGAATCATGCTCAGAACCAACCATACAAAGAAAAAGGCTCAGGAGTCCTGCAGAGGGAGTGGTTTTGAAAATCCCGCTCCATACCCTCCCCTATTTAGACTTCAGAAAGACAACTAATGACCTACAGGTCTTGTCTTAGCGTTCTTCCCTGAAGCCATTCAGACAGCCCAGCCTGGACGTGTATTTGAATCAGTGTAAACAGTGTTCTCCAATTAATGGGGAAAAACAGCTTTGTGTCAGTGCTGGGAAACCACAGGTTGGAAAAGCAAGGGTGATTCATCCGGCATGTCACAACAAGGCCAATGCAAATTCTAAAATGTTTGTTTCACTTGAATGCTAGTACTAGCATAGTAAACAGAGCCACAAAATAATTACATCAAATACTGCAAACAATATAAATTTGAAAAAATTGCCCAAGGTGGAAGTAAAAGAGAGATTTTCATAAACTCCCAAACCAAAGATTAAAGGTAATGCTGAAACATAGGATTAAGTTTCAAACTTTATAACCCAGGTATTGAAAATGTCAGTGTGTTAGTAACATGTTTCACTGAAAGAAAGATGCATGACATCGTTGGATGTTGGATGTGCTTTATGTGTTTATGAATTGGGTTATGGTCTTTGTGGGAAGGTAAAGCAGTTTGCATGGGTAATCTCTCTCTCTCTCTTTCTCTCTTTCTCCTTTATTTCTTCATTATGATGCACTAAGTAACACTATTTTATTTTACCTTGGAGCCTAATTAAAGTGAACATAATTAATTGTGCAAGGACTGGACAGCAAATCCTTTTTCTCAAAAAATAATACTAAATATTCTCTGTTTCTGTTGGCCATCTTATTTCTTTCTATCTGTTTGACAATTAAAGCTAGTATTTGGAACCATATGAAATGTTATTTGTTATTTCTCAGGGGCTTGCATTAAAAAAAATGTTATTACAGTCCTTTATTTCGGCATTTTGTTGTGGAGAATCCATATCTACCCAGTGGCCTCCAAGGATTAGGAGGAAAGGTGTCTCCAAATGTCCAGATCTTATCTGTGCATCATCTGAAATATGCTAGGGCCCCACATTCATGCATTCAGATTGGCTCTTCATTGGGGAATAGCTCACATAAAGTTGTTGGTATTTCCTGCCCCTGTTAGGCTAAAACTATTGCAATAGCAGCCTTTCTGGCTAGATTCAGGCACCTTTGCTTCAAGCCCAGGCCAGCATCCGGAAACGAAGGGGCATGTAGGAAAAGGAAAACTACTGGCGTGGAGTTTGGGGGTGGGGATTCGGGGATTTCTCCATTTTTTCATGGCATCAAAATGTTCAGCATGGATAAGTCATTAAGGGAAAAAAAAAGGGAACCTGCTCTTAGTGGAAATTACCACTGGTTAGATTCTGTACTGTAACTTCTGATTCTGACACAGTGAAAAAGGCCTGGTAGACCTAAGAGGCCGCAACGTTCCTCAGACTATGAGTTTGAACACTTAGTTTCTTTGAATGTATGTTGAGAGCTCATACAACTTGGCAAAGGTCTTCTCTGAGAAAAAGAATATAAATTAGAAATACAAAATTAGGTATGAAAGTGACTCTCTATTTATAATGAGAAGAGATGCTGAGGATTACAAATTTCATTTTATTGTATTTTTAAATGAAGATTTATTTATTTATTTAAGAGCGGGAGAACATGCGTGCAAGAGTGAGTGGGGGGAGGAGCAGAGAGCGAGGGACAAGCAGATTCCGCGCTGAGCAGGGAGCCCAATGCAAGGTTTGATCTCACGCCCCTGAAATCATGACCTGAGAGGAAATCGAAAGTCAGATGCTCAACTTAATGAACTGCCCAAGAGCCCCAGGATTACAAATTTTAAAAAGTTGGCAAATGCTATCTATATTACAAAATTTATGAAGGCAGCACAATATTTTCATTAGTCTGACACACTTCTGTAATAGTTTTTCCAACATTTTTTGGTTGCATACTCCTCAGTTGCTTCTTCAAAAGATAACAATTTTATAATATTTTCTATAGAGGATAGAATGATAATTCAGTCTTGGGGCGCCTGGGTAGCGCAGTCGTTAAGCGTCTGCCCTCGGCTCAGGGCGTGATCCCGGCGTTATGGGATCGAGCCCCACATCAGGCTCCTCTGCTATGAGCCTGCTTCTTCCTCTCCCACTCTCCTGCTTGTGTTCCCTCTCTCGCTGGCTGTCTGTATCTCTGTTGAATAAATAAATAAAATCTTTAAAAAAATGATAATTCAGTCTTAATATGTGAAAACTTGATTCTCATACCCACGTCCTTGCGGTGTTAGATGCTGCAGGACAACCATAGCAGCACAATCTTTGTGTAGAAGCCAACAGAGTTGGCATGGGGTATATGTGCGTGTATGTGTGTGTGTGTGTTTGTGTGACTCCAAGCCAGTTCTACACCAGGAAGTCTTGTCATAGTTACTATACACACAAGTAACCATGGAACATATAAATGGATCCTATAAAGCTTAACCAAATGTACTGCCAACACAACTTTTCCTTAGCTGGAGCCTAAAAATTCTCAAGGTCATCCAACATGAAGAAAAATCTCATGGAGAGAAAACTGAAGTAGAAAGAGAGAGTAATATTTACCAATTGTTATTTAATTACCAATTATGATTAAAATGTCTCATTCTTACAAAGTTTATAGAAACTTATAACCACATGAACACATTGGTGGGCCTCTTTCCTGTCCAGGATCTTAGAAGGAGCCCACACAAGAGGACAGTCCTGATGCTTATCTTCATTAGTTTTGCGATAAATCTACTTCTGGTCCTATGTGAATGTGAGCAAATGACTTAACCCCCTGACCTCCGTGTCTACATTTATCTATTTCACTGGATTTTTGTGAAGACCAAATAAGATAAATGTATATAACAGGCTGAAAAGAACAGACTCCTTTTGTGTGGGTTACTCAGTATGAACCTCATGCTTGGGGAATAGAGTTTACTGTCAAATGGATGAGAGGTTTGAAGATTTCAGTATCTGGAACAGTACTCCTATTCTGAAGGTGCACTTTAGCTCTTTCCAAGTCATCATCCTCTCAGAAAGCCAGCAGCAGCAGTGGAAAACAAAAAGTTTCTTGGAGCCGGTGAAGTGAGGACCTGAAGATTTTGGAATTCGTTTCCCATCGTGTGAGGCAGCATGTCTATTGGCTGGTGTTGGCCTTTCAGATGCATCTTGGGGGTGTGTGTGTGTGTGTTTTAATGGATACAGGAAAGCTTCCAGAGTCTCAGGGGTTTCCCAAAAAGATGAGAAAATTTTGTTCTGGCAGGATGGAGGGAATTCAAAATGGGGCCTTTACTGCTGGCAGATAAGGTATGGAGGAGGGTGAATGATGAAAGTATGGTGGTGAATGATGAAGGGAGATGTGCACCATCTTAAAGAAGAGCCAATCCTTCTTCAGAAGAGCAAAACATGTATCCAAGGAATACAACTGTATAGCAAATGAGATTTCCTTTATCGAAACCAACTTGGAACTGATTAGTAAACACACACACACACACACACACAAAATTCTTTTCCTGTTTGGTCCAAGGCAATGAGGTTGATCCAACTTCTTACCCTTTCTTGTCTCTGAACACTCCTACCTGATGGTTTATAAATCACTGTGTCATCAGCAATACACCTTGTGCCTTTGTTGTTGTTTTTTTAATAATAATTTTTTATTATGTTATGTTAGTGACCATACAGTACATCCTTAGTTTTTGATGTAGTGATCCATGGCTCATTATTTGCATATAACACCCAGTACTCCATGCAATACGTGCCCTCCTTAATACCCATCACCGGCCTATCCCAATCCCCCAACCCCCTCCCCTCTGAAGCCCTCAGTTTGTTTCCCAGAGTCCACAGTCTCTCATGGTTCATTCCCACTTCTGTTTACCCACCCCCTTCATTCTTCCCTTCCTTCAGTGTTTTTGATCTCTTTTCAGGATGTGCACTTCATCTTCTAGGCCTAACTGAATCTTTGCTTTCCCCTCAGGACATTGATTTTGTGCCTGCTTCTCAAGTGGGGTAGTTTCTCCCATTCCCCGTCAACCCCTGGGCCTGAAGATGCAGTAGCTGTTCTTGTTCCTTATTGCCAGGTAATTTCTCCCTCTTAATTTCTTCAAAATTTCAAGACTTTGCTCCACTTTCCTCCAACCCTTCTTTTTTTTGTTATCAGCCTCCTATTTTGTCTATCGGGGTAGAATGTAAGCTACATATTAGTAGATGTTGTCCCCCTCCCTCTTACCTGAGGAATACCAGGCACCTAACAGGCTTTCAATCAGTATATGTTGAAGGAAAGAAGAAAACTAAAGAAGAAAAGAAAGGTAGAAAACACATCTGTCTGTGATGTACCTCCACTCAAATTTTCAGCCTTCCTGGATGAGACACATCAATCATCATCAGNGAGACACATCAATCATCTCAACACAGATCATCCTAGTATCATCTCCATGGCTTTGTTTCTGTACTCTGTGTTCTGCATAATATAATATGTTGACCCTGTCCCTCAGCCGTCTTGTCATTTTCTCTTGTAGGGAAGCTCATATCTGATGTCCTTGATGGAGCTTGTACTGCTTGTTGAAGTCAAGCCAACTTCTTTCGTTGGGCTCATACTATACTTGGAGCTAAATACCCGTGGCTTAATAAAGATACATTAATCTATTGATGATAATTATATGGCAATGGAAAGCAAAATGTTGAATTTTATCTTTATTTTTAGATAGACTCTGTATGTATACATGTACACATGCAAATGGAATATACATCTATATCCAATCAAAGAAGACATAAAAGAAAAGAATTACTAGAATTATCTTCATTGTTGTAGAAAAGTCACAGAAACTCAGTGAATTTTGACCCAGTTTAGGTAACATTTTGGGGGAAAAGGTCTCCCTGTGTGTATGTGATACAGTCCTGGTTCTGAGGACCAGAGGCCCTGACCTCCCATGAGCATGTCCTCATAGTCATGGCAGCCTGTAGTGATCTACTTAGAAGCTGGTTGGGCCACAGTCAAACTCCAGTCATCTAGGTTGCCCCAAGGAGGGAGAGCCGCTTTCTGTTTCCTAAGCCGAATGACTTTGAATGAATTTCCAGTAATTGAGGACTGAGCACAGGGGAATTAGGAGGACGGAGACTGAACAGCAATTACAGTTTTGGAGAAAGGAATGAAGAAAGAATCCAAAGTATCTGGGCCATCCTACAAGGAATATGAGTGCTGTGAAATGATTGGCAATAAGTAAAATCCATGAGGCCTTCCAGTTATGAAGAACTGGCCACTGGTATTGTTCTCTTTCACTTGATTTCTAGGCTTGAGGGTAGGGAAAAAATGGAATTAAATTCTACTGTTCTCCAAAAGTTTTGGGGGAAGAATTATCTATAAAAAATATCTAGCCTCTTACTTCCTACATAATCCTAAGCATATGTTGTAAGAAGAAAGGTAAGGTGGGAGAATGCAGAATTGCACACCCAAATCTATTTATCCATCACACACTTGTATTCTGTGAGACTTACTCTTTTATCCTCGTGAAAAACATTGCATATTCACATGTTCCCATAAAACTGAAATAAGCCATATTCCAAGGCCAAAGGAGGTATCAGCAAGTATGGTTTCTAAAACTCTCTAGCATATATTTTTTAACATTTTAAAGGAGACCTTCAGAATGCTGGTACATCAGTTGGAAGGACATTTGTACAATTGATTTTCTCGAATCGATTTTTTACTCACCACTGCTTTTAGTCTTGTGTAGGATATTCTCAAAGACAGTGGTCTCTGAGCCCCTGCCAATACCCCTGTATTAATCTGCTGTAACAAAGTACCACAGATTGGGTGGCTTAAACAAGAGAAATTTATTGCCTCACAATTCTGGAGGCTAGAAGTCTGAGATCAAGGTGTTCGCAGGGTTAGTTCCTCTGATGGCTGTGAAGGAGAATCTGTTCTATCCTCTCCGTGAGCTTCTAGAGGTTTGCTGATAAGTCACCTCATCTCTGTCTTCTTCACTTGACATTTTCTCAAAGTCTGTGTCTGTCTTTATGTCCAAACGTCCCTGTTTTCTAAGGACATAAGTTTTGTTGGATTAAGGCTCACTCTAAGGATCTCATAGTAACTTGTTTAAATCTATAAAGACCCTGTTTCCAATTAAGGCACATTCTGAGGTATTGGGAACTAGGACTTCAAGACATCTTTTTGCAGGCAAACAATTCAACCCTTAAAAATCTTTACTTATCCTTGGCCAATACTTGCATGGAAAGGCAGGCAATAGCTCTCACAGCTGTGGGTCAGGGTGTGTGTAATCCTTGAAATATGTCTAGGTGTTTTAGTGAGGTTGATGAGGTTGGTTTTCTAAAGAGAAAAAGGTTGAGATGCCTGTAAATTTGAACTTCGCCTCCAAGCTCAAACGGCTGCTACAAGGGCAAGTATTGTTGGAGTAGAAGTTTAAGTGCATCTGGGATTCTTTGGCCAGTCCATGTGAGAGTAGACATCCCTTTGTGCACCATGTGGGTTTCCTTCCATTCTATTACCCAGTATGAGTGAAAAGCAAAGGAAGAGTGAAATTAAGGGAGAAAAGAATTCTAAGAAATCTTAGCTTGACGTACTTGGTATCTTGATAGCTTTTCAAAACTTTTACCACCAGGTGATTGTTGATCATAAGTAGGCATAGAAAGTTTACCAGTAACAACATGCACACCATACAAAGACCCTGTGCTTTGCTCCTTTGGAATCTGCCCTTGATGAGCTGCTCATCACTTATCCCTGCCTCAGGCATTGTAGGTGATCAGCATCCCTCCAAACGACTCCACTACTAACAAACAGCACGATGGGCACTGGGAGATGGCTCAGACCTGAAGCTGAAGACAGTCAAGAACGCTCTGCCCAACATACATGCTGGATAACCCAGCGCTGGAAATCTAGGTGTCAAGTGCCCTGGAGGCTCACTGGAAAATTCTGCCAACTTTGCGGTATGTTTGAAAACTTCTAGGATAAAATGGTAAGAAAAAAATCACATAAATCAACTCCCCGTGGATACCTTATTTAGAGTGAAAGAGCAAGATCTGTTGGTACCGTTTGTGGTAATATAAAGACACTCAGAAATAGAGGGACTGGCACCCGGTTTAATTCTCTTGGCGACGGCTGCGTAAACTGGGCACATCCCTTTAGGTTTAGGTACTTATTCTCCTTTTTTAAATTACTGGGATGTGGTAAGCAGCCCTTTCATCTTGTTTTACTTTGTTTTATTTAATTAATAAAATAACAGCTGCCAGATCCCAGTCTATATATTTTAAAAACTAGCCTATAACTATTCTAAAATCTTCTCTGTTTGTGTCCTAGGTATGATTATATGTTGATGGGGGGGGTCAATGAAGATGTACATAAGATAGGGCATTCCTACTCTGTGAACTATCTCTTATCTTTTTTTTTTTTTTTTTTCGGTTCTAAAGCAGAGGACTTAATGGTGTAGTTTCTGGAGTCAGACTGCCTGGTTTATTAGAATTTCAGCTTTAGTAGACTTTGGGTGAGTTAGTTAACCTTTCTGTGCCTTATCTTAAAGTGCAGATAGCACTATGCTGGTCTCATATGACTGTTAGAGCTCGTGGTAAGAGCTCACAATACATATAGCTATCTCTCTTTGGAAGCCTTGTTTTTTTCTTTTGTTTCTTGTTTTTTGTTTTTAAAGACTGATTTATTTATTTGAGAGAGAGAGAGAGCATGAACAGGGGGAGGGGCAGAGGGAGCAGGGAAAGAGAATCCTCAAGCAGACTCCCTGTTCAGTTTGGAGCCTGATACGGGGCTCGATCTCACCACCCAGAGATCATGACCTGAACCGAAACCAAGAGTTGGCCGCTTAATCTGACTGAGCCACCTAGGCGTCCCTGGAAGCCTTCTTTTATGTACCATCCTTATGTCTCTCTCTCTCTCGCTCTCTCTCTCTCTCTCTCTCTCGCTTTCTCTTTCTCTCATATCTCTATCTCTGTGTCTATGTCTCTCTCCATTTCTCCAACCTACTTCCCTCAGACCAGGGATGTACTGAAGGAAGCCGTTTTCCTCCTGTCCTGCCAGTGACCCATGATTGGCTTTCACGGACCCCATTCTATTCTCTCCTTCTCCATTATGAAAAGCAGCCTTCTTGGTTAGAGGTTTTTCTGGGAACACCCTTGCACCGTGTTGAAGTCTGTCTACTTCACAGATAACTGCTTCCTTTATGAACACTTTCTTCACCACCACCATTTGTTACGTCACCCCTCTGACCTTTCCTACAGTCGAGCCCTCAACTTTCTCTGCAGTCCCTGGTCTCTATCGAGAACCTTCACATGCCAGGTGAAACATTTAGTCAAATCTTTTATTTGACACATAGGCAATCCACAAATACTTCTATTAGCTTCCTTATGTGCCAGCCACCAAAGCTGGGTGCCTCTTTTCTCTATAAAACCAACATTGAAGTCAACCACGACAACAGCAGCAATAATGATAATTTTCATAAGTTAAACTGGGCTATGTGTAGACACAGGTTTTTAAAATGCAAATTACAAAATAGATCCAAAGATAAAGACCAAGATGGAAATGTTAACCCCACCAGATATCGCTCCACTTCCCTATCCTGTAGCCAAGGAGGCTGATGGGATACTTGATTGAGGGGAGGTGGGGAGTTGGAGCAGAGATAGGAATTTTCAGTTGTGACGGAAGGGCTTCATATGTCACCTTCAGTTGGAGATGGTGGTTTCCTTACTGTTTCCTTTAGAGACTTAAGCTGGGCTGTAAGGCCTCAGAATCTTATTCATATTGTAAGCATGAAAAATAGGGTCTGGACTAAAAGAATCCTATTTATTTTCAGGAGACCATTGTCAAATGTAACTGATATTGTAGTCATTGTCCTTGCACTGAAAACATACCAACAGGGTTCCTGTAGTCATCTTTTACCTCTGGGGTCTGAAGGCTGTCTACTAATTCAGAAGCACCTGGGGTGTGTCTTTAAAATGCAGATTCAAATTCAACAGGAGATTGTGAAGTGCCCTAGAGTCTGAGAGCCACCACCTTCTGGACTTTGGACCTCAGTAGGGACCATTTCCCATCTGGGAGCACTACAGAGTGAAGCTTGAGTGACTCAAAAAAACGCCGGAACAATGAGATGTTAGACATATGTGTTGCAAATGGTTGTTAACCTTCAGATATCCTATCATTTCTTAAAATCAGTGTTATGGTTGTGGTGATGAATGAAACCAACTTTAAAGAGACTTCCCTGGAAATATAAAATAATAGTAACTCCTCAGCTAAATCCTGTGGGTGTGATTCAATCCTTTCCTGGAAACAGATGAGGACATCATTTGGGACCATAGCCCTGCTGGCCACAGTGGAGCTTCTGAAAGAGGAGTCATCCTAGGTTAAGGGAAGGCCTTAGTCACTTCACTAGAGTGTTCCAATTCCTGAAGATGAATGGAGTTCGGTAGAACAATGGAAGGAGGACACCGGATAAAAGAATATTGTCTTCTAGGTATAGAAGACTTCACTTATCTCTTTGAAGTATTTACTCCTGGGGCGCCTGTGTGGCTCGGTTGGTTGAGCATCCGACTCTTGATTTCTGCTTAGGTCATGATCTCAAGATCATGAGATCGAGCCCTGCATCAGGCTCTGCACTCAGTGGGGAATCTGCCTGTGTTTCTTTCTCTCCCTCTGCCCCTCCCCCTGCTAATGCTCTCTCTCTCTCTAAAATAAAAAAATAAAAAAATTATTAAAGTATTTACTCCTGCAGGGTTAAGGGATGGCCTATTTCTTCCCTGTGAATCAGTGAAGGACTTTATTGGGAACATAGACCTAGACACTCCCACCGCCCATGCATGTGAAGGAGGGAGCAGGGCAGCCCTGCCCCTGGGACCACCTTGAGTCAGGGATCTCCACAGCTTTCCCATCATCAAGTCTTCAGAAATGCTATCTTAAGAGGTCCCTGGAACTAAGGCCTACCATTTTACATCATACAGTCATCACAAACACAATTCTTTGGCTCTCTTTTTGTCCCCCAAATAGCAATTTGGGGACTTGGACACCTAGGAATTTATTTGAAGTGCCTAGGATAGAGTTGTGTTAAATAAGATTTCTGTTTTCTGCCTCTTAAATTTGCATTTCAGGCTACAGCTTGGTGGTTTTCATCTCTTGCTGCATATTGGAGTCATCCAAGGAGCTGTGAGAAATTCCAACACCCAGGCCCTGCTAGCAGAGAGAGTTTTATTCCATTGGTCTTGGGTAGGGCCTTAGCATCCCATTCAAAACCTTAGCATCACATGCTCCAAAGCTCCCAGCTGATTCTAAGTGAAGCCAAAGTTAAGAATCACTGCTAGTTTTATGATATAACATTAACCAAAAGTCAATTGTATTAAAATCAACCACCACCACCAACAGCAATACTTCTGATTTGACAAATCCTAACAGTTCAGTCGTTTATGGAAACTTTGGTCTTGGTTTGAGGCTCTTCTGGGAATTGGACTGTATTTCACCATTTAAGGGACCAGAGTAGAATTCCAGGATTCAATACTCCAAAANGTTCAATACTCCAAAAAGACAGACAGAAGATCTCCCATCACATAATGGTGAAGTAGTAACAACAATCCCTAAATTCATATTTATATACCGTTTGAAAGCAGAATTCAACAAGATACTCAGTC
>NW_023200650.1:0-1187 GCF_002007445.2 Ailuropoda melanoleuca
TGTTATTGATTCTAGTATTTTTATGTAAGGTGGGAAACTGAAGGCTTGTGCTCATAAAATAAAGATCTAACCTTATTTCGTTGGATTACTTTAATCAAAAACATTTTTACAGATTTGTCCATGATACTCTATTTAGTAGAAAGTAGTTCAAATTTAAAATTTGTTACTTTTCAGAATGCAATAAATAAGCTACTTTTAAAAATTGAGGTATTGCTGACATATTATCAGTTTTCTGTGTACAACGTGATTTGATATATATATTGCAAAACGATTATCACAGTAAGTCTAGTTAGCATCCATCATCATACATAGTCAATAAAATTTTTTTCCCTTTGTAATGAGAACTTTTAAGATTTACTGTCTTACCAAGTTTCCAGTATGCAACACAGTGTTATTAATTGTAGTCACCATGCTGTACATTACATCCCAAGACATTTATTTTGTAACTGGAAGTTTGTGTCCTTTGACACCCTTCATCCATTTCGCTTACTCCCACCTTTGGCAACCACCAATCTATTCTTTGTATCTATGAGCTTTACTTATTTATTTTTTTGAGATTCCCTGTATAAATGAGATCATATGGTATATGTCTTTCTCTGTTTTATTTCATTTGGCACAGTGTTCTTGAGATGCATCCATGTTGTTGCAAATGGCAGGGTTTAATTTTTTTATGGTTGAGTCATATTCCATTTTATATGTGTGCATGTATGTATGTGTATATATGTGTGTGTGATATATATATATGTGTGTATATATATATATGTATATATATATACATGGCACATTTTCTTTATCCATTTACCCATGGATTGACTTTTAGGTTGTTTCCTTGTCTTGGCTTTTGTAAATAATGCTGCAGTGAACATGAGGATGCATATGTTTTTGAGTTAGTGTTTTCATTTCTTTGGGTAGATACCCAGAAGTATTGCTCGATCATATGGTAGTTCTCTTTTTAATCTTTTGAGGAACCTCCATACTGTACCAGTTTACGTTCCCACCAACAGTAAACATCCTTGGTTTTGTCCACATCCTTGCCAATCCTTGCTATTTCTTGTCTTTTTGATAGTAGCCATTCTAACAAGCGTGAGGTGATATCTCATTGTGGTTTTGATTTGCATTTTTATGTTGATTAGTGATGTTGAGCATTTTTTCATTTGTCTGTTGGCCATCTGTATCTTTTTTTTTTT
>NW_023200651.1:0-688 GCF_002007445.2 Ailuropoda melanoleuca
TCAAATTGACCCTCAGAGTGAAAGTGAGAGAGCTAAGGATAAAGAAAGTACAACAGATGATACTCAGATTAGTATTTGAGATGTATATCTTTCTTACTGCAGGATTGAATTCCCCAATTTCAGATTCCTCGCACTGACAACCACCACCTCAAAGTTGCTCCTCCTGCATAATTAGTAATTTTAATAAATAGCAATTCTGTTTTTCCACTTTCAGGGGCAAAACCTTAGGGATCATTTTTGGCTACATTTTTATTTTGCCTCACATACAAACATCCTGATTCCTGTTGTTCCATTTCTGCCATACCCACACANATACCCACACACTCTCTCCATAAAATGTAAGAGATAATCTAACAAAAATCAGATCATCTCACTCCTCGCCTTAAACTATCCAAATTTTCCTTTAACTTAATAAATACCAATTCTTTATGATGGTCCTAAGGGTCTTTCAAACTGAGATCGCCACTACCTCTTTAACATTTCTCCTCTATGCCCACCCGTCCTCCACCCCCGTCCAGTACTACTGGTTCTCTCTTTTTTTTCTTGACCTCACTAATCAGGCTCCCACCTCAAGGGCTTTGTGCTCTAGATCCCTCTGCCTGCACCGCTTTTCCCACTGAGGGTTGCAGGGCTTTCTTCCTCATTTACTTTCAGTCTCCTTTCAAGTCCCACCTGTTCAATGATATTT
>NW_023200653.1:0-234 GCF_002007445.2 Ailuropoda melanoleuca
TTGGAAGCGGGTTTTGACCGAATTGCCTTTCTCAGTGCTGTGTTCGTCGTGTTTCACTCACGGTACCAAATTACCTTGATTCCTGTTCCACCTTCCATAAGGCCGTCGTGGCTTCAGGGGCTTTCCCCTCACACTTTGTTTCTTGGTTCTAAGGGCTGGATCCTCCCCAGGCCCCTACACCCAATGTGGAATCGGGGTCCCCAGTGAAAAGGCTGCTGTTCGCTGGAGGTGTTT
>NW_023200653.1:305-624 GCF_002007445.2 Ailuropoda melanoleuca
TTCATGTTCCCTTTCTCACGAGAGATGATGATCGTTGATATTTCCCTGCACTGTGTGGGGTCTCAGAGACCAGTATGGGGCACACTCGTCAGTCTTCCGCGACCACTTTCCCTCATGTTTCCCTATCCATGAAGAGTGATGATAGTCCTAGGACGGTTCCTGTACGATGTTGTTTCTGACGGACGTGTTTTGTGCCTTTTCGTTCCATTGCCGCCAGCAGTTTTGACAGGATTTTCCTAGGGAGCAAACATTTCTTTGGGAGCGGGTTTTGGCCGAATTGTCTTTCTCAGTGCTGTGTTCGTCGTGTTTCACTCACGGT
>NW_023200654.1:0-654 GCF_002007445.2 Ailuropoda melanoleuca
CCTGATCTCCCGTTTCTTTAATTACCTAAGAAAGCACCAGCAGGCCAAACAATTCAGATTAATTACAGTGATGTTTGTTCACTTTGGACAGAATGCCGGCAATGCCTGGAACACAGAGCTGAAGATAGTAACGTCATTGTTACCCAAAGGAAGGACCTGGCCAGCAATGAAGGAGATGGTTTTACTGACTTGTCTTCTTGGGCCTTTAACTTCTTCTCACACATACATATTTTCTTTTAATCTAATGATAAATCTTCGTTCTACATTTACTAATGGTTTTATTGATATACCAGAGACGGCTCTATGAGAATTATAGTCCACATTTGGCTCAGAATGAGGCAGAGCCTCTAACATGGATNGATATCAGCTTAGCCACTCACATTCTTTGAGGTTATGTCTGGTGTCTAGAACATGACCTCCCCAAACCTGCATCTTCAAACAGACTTTGGGTGACCACTAGAGGCGATTCTGAAATGGGGTTCCTGCAGAAGATAGGTTCACGACTTCTTAGAAATCCTCCCAAATTTAAGATGTTCTGATTCTTTTGTTTCATACCAATTTAATGCAACCTGTCCCCCAGCCACCAAAGCAATGAAGGATAGAGATGTAGCAAATCACCAAACTCTGAACATCAACAGCCCTTAGAATACACAG
>NW_023200655.1:0-661 GCF_002007445.2 Ailuropoda melanoleuca
TTTACTGCATCAGCTAGCAATTCTAAGCTAAGTAAATGATTATTAAAGTTGTGTCTTGCTACTAAAAGAAATAGCTCTGTTTTCCTTTTTTATTTTTATCAAATACTCAGTAAATGAGAATAAATGCACAGTTGTGTTAGAATCATTAGAAGCAGTAAGGTACTCTTTTTTTTTTTAATTAAGGTACTCTTATTTTTCCTCAGCTAGTAAGACATTTTCTAAGTGTTCTAAGTCTTCACTTTTAGACTCCTGCTTTTTGTGAAAGAAAAGTTACCTGTCACATGCTCTGTTTAAAATCTCGGGATCTAAACTGAAAACTACAGTTTTGAGCATATTCTTGTACACTGTATTGTTTGATTTTAGTTCCATCTAATAAAATGAGGTGGCAAGGGTGCCTAGGTGGCTCAGTCGGTTAAGCATCTGCCTTCAGCTCAAGTCATGATCCCAGGGCCCTAGGATCTGTGATCTGTNGGGATCTGTGATCTGTCTGGCATTAGGGTCCCTGATCAGCGGGGAGTCTGTCTCTCCCTCTCCCTCTGTTGTCTCCCCTCCATGCTTGTGCTTTCTCTGAAATGAATAAATAAAAACTTAAAAAAAAAAAGAAATGGCAAATCAAGCTTTTTCCACCTTAAATTCTGAAGAAGCTTATATGTTCTTGTGC
>NW_023200656.1:0-351 GCF_002007445.2 Ailuropoda melanoleuca
ATATGGTACTGTAACACTTTATATAAATATTATTACAGTGAACTTTAATTATTTTTTCACATTGTCTCCTCCATTGCATTCTGAGTTCCTTGAGGTCAGGGACTGGATCTCATTTTTCTCTGTATTATCAGAGGCTAGTTTAGTGCGTTGCAAACAATAGCATATGGTATTCGTTTGCCAAATGGTATTAAATTAGGGCATATTTTTTGATGCTTCATTAGTTGCGTATAACACCCAGTGCACCATGCAATACGTGCCCTCCACATCAAACTTTACATCAGAATCAGGGGATGTACTGTATGGTGATTAACATAATATAATAAAATAAAATTAATAAAAAAAATAAATAAA
>NW_023200656.1:637-1594 GCF_002007445.2 Ailuropoda melanoleuca
GTTTTTTTGAAAATGATACACAAATCTCTAGGTTTTATTAAAAGAGGTATTCCAGGCTATATTAATCTGCTAGGGCTACCATAACAAAATACCAGAGACTTAAACAATAAACATGTATTTCTTACGGTTCTGGAGGCTGGAAGTCTAAGATCAAGGTGTCAGCAGGTTTGGTTTTTCTGGAAGCCCCTCTTCTTGGCATGCAGTTGGCTCTCTTCTCTCTCTGTCCTCACATGGCCTTTCCCCTTGTGTGTGTGTGTGCATTCCTGGTGCCTCTTCCTTTCCTGCCCTATTGAATTCCAGCACTGCCCTTCCCACTTCATTTAACCTTAACTCTCTCTCTAAAGGCCCTATCCTGAAATACAGGCACATGGGGGATGAGGACTTCCACATAGGACCTTTGAGGGGATACAGTTCAGTCCACAACAGAGGGTTAGTAAGAATTACTTTCAAGGTGATCATGTTACTTGATGTTTTGGCAGAGTTGGGTTTGCATTCTACCGTGAAGCCTGGCAGCCACGTGTATTCATGTACCAGTGGCATCTGTGTTTTTTGCCAGCATAGCCTTAATTCCCCTTCTACTTGGTGGCATTGTCCATCATAGTGCCGGCCCTCCACTGGCCAAGGGATAAGCATGTGACCTGAGCGAGACTGGTTAGACAATGTCTTCCTGAAATTTCACTCATTAGTGTAGCAGGCCAAAAGCAAAGTGACTGCATCAGAAGATACCTCTCGGTAGCTCATTAAACACACTGTCCATTCTTTCCTGCTGCCTGTCACTGATGTTGCCCGGTTCCTGTCCTTTCCAGACACTTGGTTTCCCTGTCATTTCCCTTTCAATGAATTCCCTCTCTTCCTCTCTCTGGATAATTTTTGTTGGAGTTACCCAGTATTTGTTTCTGTTGCCTTAAATAATAATAACAACTCTACTAGTTACATGCTGTTTACCACCATCATAAA
>NW_023200657.1:0-628 GCF_002007445.2 Ailuropoda melanoleuca
TAAACACATTCTACCATAAGCACTTATTAGGTTACCCTAATGAGGCTGGGTGATAAATCAGTTTAGTGTTCAGATGAATAGAGAAGAAAACCCAAGAAAGCTGTTGAAAAGTTTGTCTTGACATGTCACCATTTCTCCGCAGACCCTGCATCTCAGGCACTGCATAAATTCCATTAGCAGGCCTAAAACTCTGGCTATTCCCTACTCCCAATTAACCGGGTATGGCTTGTCCTTTGCTNTCCTTTGCTAAATCATCACAAATGTCCCCTATTTCCCAACCAATAGCTATTGGCCACTGTTGCCTTCCTGTCCTAGTGTTTGCTAAGGTAACAAGAGCCAGTTTAAATCCTAGCCCTAGGAAATCTTAATTAGGAAGTCAGGGTACTGTTCTCTTCTTCCTCTGACAGATTCCAAGGCTGAAGGCCCAGCCTCAGGTCAGAGTCAGGTGGGTGGAGACACTTATCAGCATTTAGACATTTCAGCCTGGAATAGACACTGAAGGTGACAGGATTCAGTTTCCGTCTCATCTGAAAGTTGTCAGGGCCTCAACCTAGCCTGTCGTCCCCACATTGGGCTCAAAGCCAGGGTTTAAGAGCAGCGTGACTCAAACATTTGAGGAACCCCTCTG
>NW_023200658.1:0-4584 GCF_002007445.2 Ailuropoda melanoleuca
TATATATATATATATATATCCTATATACATACACTGAGATTCCTTAAGGAGATAAATGTATTTTTGTTCTTTTTAGTGTTATGTTATGTTATGTTAGTCACCATACAGTACATTGTTAGTTTTTGATGTAGTGTTCCATGATTTATTGATTGCATATAACACCCAGTGCTCCATGCAGTATGTGCTCTCCTTAATACCCATCACTGGGCTAACCCATTCCCCCATCACCTTCCCCTCTAAAACCCTCAGTATGTTTCCCAGATTCCATAGTCCTTCATGGTTTGTCTCCCCCTCTGTTTTCCCTCACTTCATTTTTCCTTTCTTTCTCCTAATGTCCTCATGCTATTCCTTATGTTCCACAAATAAGTGAAACCATATGATAATTGTCCTTCTCTGCCTGACTTATTTCACTGAGAATGCTCACCTCCAGTTCCATCCATGTTGATGCAATTGTGGGTATTCATTCCTTCTGATGGCTGAGTAATAGTCCATTGTATATATGGACCACATCTTCTTTATCCATTCTTCTGTTGAAGGGCATCTCGGCTCCTTCCAGAATTTGGCTACTGTGGACATTGCTGCTATGAACATGGGGGTACAGGTGGCCTTTCTTTTAACTACATCTGTATCTTTGGGGTAATACCCAGTAGTGCAATTGCTAGGTCATAGGGTAGCACTATTTTTAACTTTTTGAGGAAACTCCACACTGTTTTCCATAGTGGCTGTACCAACTTGCATTCCCACCAACAGTGTAAGAGGGATCCACTTTCTCCACATCCTCTCCAACATTTGTTGTTTCTTGCCTTGTCAATTTTTGCCATTCTAACTGGTGTAAGGTGGTATCTCAATGTGGTTTTGATTTCAATTTCCCTGATGGTTAATGATGTTGATTATTTTTTCATATGTCTGTTAGCCATTTGTATGTCTTCATTGGAAAAGTGTCTGTTCATATCTTCTGCCCATTTTGGACTTGATTATTTGTTTTTTGGGTGTTGAGTTTGAGAAGTTCTTTATAGATCTTGGATATCAACCCTTTATTTGTAATGTCATTTGCAAATGTCTTCTCCCATTCCGTGGGCTGCCTCTTAGTTTTTTTGACTGTTTCCTTTGCTGTGCAGAAGCTTTTTATCTTAATGAAACCCCAAAAGTTCATTTTTGCTTTTGTTTCCCTTGCCTTTATAGACATATTTTGAAAAAGGTCGCTGTGGCGACCTTTTGTCGGAGAGGTTGCTACCTATGTTCTCCTCTATGATTTTGATGGATTCCAGTCTCACATCAAGGTCTTTAATCCATTTAGAGTTTATCTTTGTGTATGGTGTGAGGGAATGGTTGAGTTTCATTGTTCTGTATATAGCTGTCTAATTTTCCTGGCATCATTATTGAAGAGACTATCTTTTTTCCATTGGATGTTTTATCCTGCTTTGTCAAAGATTAGTCGACCATAGAGTTAAGGGTTCATATCTAGGCTCTCTACTCTGTTCCATTGATCTATGTGTCTGTTTTTGTGCCAGTACCATACTGTCTTGGTGATCACAGATTTGTAGTATAGCTTGAAATCAGGCAATGTGGTGCCCCCAGCTTTGTTTTTCTTTTTCAACATTTCCTTGGTGATTCAGGGTCTTTTCTGGTTCCACACAAATTTTAGGATTGTTTGTTCTAGCCTTTGAAAAATGTCATTGGTATTTTGATCTGGATGTCATTGAAAGTATAGATTGCTCTGGGTAGCACAGACATTTTAACAATGCTTATTCTTCCAATCCATGAGCACGGAATGTTTTTCCATCTTTTTGTGTCTCCTTCAATGTCTTTCATCGTGTTCTGTAGTTTCTAGAGTATGCATATTTCACCTCTTTGCTTAGGTTTATTCCCAGGTATCTTATGGTTTTTGGTGCTATTGTAAATGGAATCGATTCCCTAATTTCTCTTCCTACAGTTACATTGTTAGTGTATAAGAAAGCAACTGATTTCTGGTGTTGATTTTGTATCCTGCCACATTACTGAATTGCTGTATGAGTTCTAGTAATTTTTTTAAAAAATTTTATTTATTTATTCAACAGAGAGAGACAGCCAGTGAGAGAGGGGAACACAAGCAGGGGAGTGGGAGAGGAAGAAGCAGGCTCATAGCGGAGGAGCCTGATGTGGGGCTCGATCCCATAATGCTGGATCACACCCTGAGCTGAAAGCAGAGGCTTAACTGCTGTGCCACCCAGGCAACCCAATGAGTTCTAGTAATTTGGGGTGGAGTCTTTTGGGTTTTTCACATAAAGTATCATGTCTTTCCAGATTTTTTCTCTCTTTCTTTATTTGAGATGATCAGTACTTGTCATTCAATGTTTGTAGTATGAATTGTCATCATTTTCATTCAACAAATGCTGCAGCACTTTGGTCAGTGCTTTTAGGGAAGTTGATAGTGATTCTGCCTTTTTGTTCATGGAATATAACCACTTAGGGATGATAGCTCAACTTATGTAATGCTAATAAAAATGTGACTTCTGTGTTCTAAACTTGAATGGTGTCATATCTAAGAGGCACATTTAAAAAGCAAAAATTTAATTCATAAAGTCAAATGATGTTTTACATTCCCCTTTTCTTTTCCTTCTTATCTTCTCAAAACCCACACTCTTTAGAGACCAAGCATTCTTCTTACCCCAACTCTCCCTCTCCAGCTTGCAAAACCTTTACTCCATCTGCTCTCTCATTTCTTTATTTTGTAGATTCAGTTACCCCTCTCACTTAGTCTTTTCCCTCTTTTCAGCCTCCTTTGTCTTCCTACTTTGTCCCTCTCAGCCTATTTTTTTTTTAAATTCTACACCATGGAAATATAAAAACTTGTCTGGCTGAAACATGTTTTGCCCAGACAGGTTGAAGAATAAAAGTGGTAGTTTGAAAAAACTGAGTATGTGAGATAGGATTCTCTTTTGAGACAAAAGTCCATTAAAACGTCTCTGTTGATAATTGCACTTTATTATGCATAGTTACAATTATGTTTTCAAAGAATATTATCTTAGTCATTTACTTTGAACCTTATCTGCCATTTTCTACCCTTTTTCATTCTCATATGATCTCTTTGTAATTGTCCACTTAGGGTTTTATTTTTGTTGTTGTTTTTTGTTTGTTTGTTTTTGTCTTATTTGTGTTTGTGACCTGGCAAAACTTAATGTTGGCAGTAAAAAGAAATCTTGGCAGTGTATTATTTTTTTTCTAAATGTATTCACATTTCCAATTGTATTTTCATTTACATGTCTTTCTACCTTTTTTTTTTCTTTCTATAGTAATTAGATCCTAGAAACTATGGAACATTTTTGTTAACATAGCAATTAATGTCAAGGCACAAACACCTTCTAATGGTAATCAATGTCAATATTTATTAAATGTGGGAGTTTCATATATATAAATTGTCTAATTGTTGAGAGGAGAAAAAGGGCTAATCTAGGCAATCAGCAATCCCTTTCCAGAACCAACTTTATCTCTTCTTCCATATCCCCTCCCAATTCCATCAGCTCTTCCCATTCTCTTCTTAAATCTCTGAGGTTTAAGTTCTTGCTTCCACCACTCAAACGAAAAGTATTCCCCCAAAGGTCATCAAGATCCTCAAATACTACATGTTAAAAATTACTACGAATTAGGAATTTTGTATAGAGTGGTAGACAGAACAAACATAATCTCTGTCTTCATAGATATAGAAATATAGATAGAGAAAATATAGGAGAATAAACATTGTTAAAATGTCTGTGCTACCCAGAGCAATATAGGAGGGACATAAAAACTAACCAAGGAATCACTAAACAAAGATTAAAAATTTGACAAGTGCTATGAAAGAAAATAATGTGATCTTATGAAGAGAATAACAATGGTCATCTTATTTGGATTTGAGAATAAAGAATGTCTATCTGAGAAACGCATGGCCTGAAAAGAATGAGAAGATTTAAGTAGATGAACAGAATAGAAAAGGAGATAGGAGAAGCATGTACGAAACCCTTAGGAAGAGAATTGGTGCATTAGTAAAACTGAAAGACATTTTGTGCAGCCACAGCATAAAAATAAGGGGGAAAAGTGGTGAGAGAAAAAAGTTGGAAGGGCAAGTCTAGGAATGTTATGTTGGGTTTTTTTAGGCCGTGCTAATGATTTTGTTTCAATCATAAGTGCAATGGCAAGCTGTTTCATGTTAAAAAGGAATGACAAAATATTATTTACTGTTTTGAAATATGGAGGAAAATGGATTGGAAGGGTATAGTTGGTAAGGTATTATTTGATTTCAAGTAACCAGTGATTGCAGATTTGATGAGTAAAATTAGAGGTATATTTTAATGTTAAATTGGTGGAATTTGATCATGGACAAATGGATTGAGTGGGAAAGGTGAAGGAGAAAGAAGTCTCAGGTTTCAAGCTTGGGCAATTAGAGAAATGAGGTACTTTTACTGAGATAGCACATTCAGAATGAAGAGCATACCTTTTTCTAGAGTGTTCTCAAGTGTCCACATTTTTAATTTTTTTAATGATTTTTTTTATTATATAATGTTAATCACCATACAGTACATCCCCAGATTCCGATGTAAAGTTCGATGCTTCATTAGTTGCGTATAA
>NW_023200659.1:0-676 GCF_002007445.2 Ailuropoda melanoleuca
ATATGCTCTTGGTTCTTATCTTTCCACCAATTATGAAGTATTGGTTCCTCATTTAAGCCAGGTTTCTCAGCATGGGCACTATGGAATTTGGGTTTGGATAATTCTCTTAGGAAGAAGTCTGGTGCACTGTAAAATGTTTAGGAGCTTCCCTGGTCTTCCCCACCTGATGCCAATAGTACTTACCTCCTGTTGTGACGATCAAAATATATCTAAGACACTGCAAAGTATCAGGGAGGGCAGGGGTTGCCTTGAGTTTAGAATCACTGAGTTAAGCCATCTTTAGCTTGCATTTTTAGTCTCTCCCACTGTTGTTTCATTTGCATCTACTGACAAAGTATTCAGTCTGACTCATTCCAGAAATAAGCCAAAAAAAAATTCCTAATTCTACCTTCTTTAGTTGGTTTTCCACCTGCTCAGACCTTACCACACTCAATTATGCCTTTTGCTACCCCAATAAGAAAAACTTTTTTTATCAAAGGTNATCAAAGGTTTTCAAAGACCTGGTTGTGATCGCTAATTTTGTTTTAAGTGAAACAACTCCTGGTCTTCCTCTTGAAATTTTTATATTATCTACTTAATTAATATTATTAATTTATTATTTAATCATTTATATTATTTTTCCTTCATTCATGTACTGCCCCTTATTAATAGATTTCCACTGAGGACACAGCCTAGG
>NW_023200660.1:0-4231 GCF_002007445.2 Ailuropoda melanoleuca
CCCCCATTTTCTTTTTTCTTTTTTCCTTTTTTTTTTTTTTTAAAGAGTGGGGTCACAGAAGGACAGAGAGAATCTTAAGCAGGCTCCATGTGCAGCACTGACCCCAACAGGAGGCTCTCACGACCCTGAGTTCAGGACCTGAGCTGAAATCAAGAGTCGGACACTTAACCAACTGAGCCACCCAGGCACCTCTCACACCTCCCCATTTTCTAAGAGTCAGTACAGACTAGTCATTTCTACCTCCTCAGACTCATTCTCAACCCCTTTTCTTTTCTCAGAGCCACTGCCTTAGATTAGTCCCTCATCTCTCTAACTGGACTCTCTCTCTGCGATTCAAACTATTATGCACTATCCTACCAGCAGCCATTTCATCAAGAATCTCCCTATCTTTTGTTCCTTAGAATGGCCTTCATAGTTCTCAGTTGCTAAACTCCAGTACAGCCCACAATCGTTCTCATGAACAGTTCTACATCCAAATTAGGTGGGTCTCGTATAGGACATGGTCATTCTCTGGTCATACCATCTCCACTTCCCAGAACTCCTTCCTACTCTTCTCTAGATTCATTTATATCTTCCCCAACACTGCTGTTCCAATTTGTTGGTCCTACTTTCATCACCTGTCACCATGCCTAGGACATTACAAGCTCAACAGTAGTTTGATAACAATTGTTAGTTGATGACCAAAGTTAAAAAAAAGACATAAAAGGTAATTATGCTATGCAGTTCTGTTGAAGCATGATGTTAATATTAATAGCATAAGCAAGTTATGCTTACTCTAATTCTAGGCCACAGACTGTCCCATTAAACTCAAAACTTCATACAATTTTACTTGACAATAGGCAAAGTATGAAGATAAAATTATATGATTCCATCAGTACCACTTAAAAAAACCACCCCTCAAAAATACATGTTATTACTACATTGTGAATCTATTTAATGCTACCGAATTGAACACTTAAAAATAGTTGAAATTGTTATGTGTATTTTGCCACAATGTTAAAAATATGTTTTCTTTCACCCTGAATTTTAAAATACGTCTAGTTAACTCATTCACCTGGATGGACACTCTACAGCAATAAAAACCCACTTTAACACTTTAAAAAAAATGTACGTACTACTAATGCATCAACACACATAAAGACAGTGTAATATTATATAAATCATGAAGCAATTAATCCTATTAACTATAAAAAAGCTGAGTATCTATGCTTTTAAATTGCTGGGGAATATCACAGACACCTAAACTTTTGTTCTTATTAACTTTCTCAATATGCTTTTCCATCCCAAAGATGCTGTATTTACCCAGATAAATCCCCCCACACATACATATACACACACACACTCGACTATTACTCTTTCAGACTGAAAATACTAAATATTAAAAGCTGTTAACTTTTGTTATTTTGATTTTTTTTTGCTATTTTGCTTATATTTAAGTAAAAATGTTTGTCCAATGCAAAGGCATATGTGCCCAGCCCTATCTTTCGAATATTGGTAAGGTAACCACCAAGTTAATTTTGACTTAAAAAAACTGTTTTTCTAAAATACATTGGATGCTGAGTTAACTTGGATGTACAAATGTTTTTCTTTTCTCTACATGATTATTCTTCAAACTTTACAGAAAGCTTGCCAATGCCAGGGTTCCAACTTGGTTCTACATACCCTAATTGGATTAATTCAAATTAATATTTGAAGAACTGGTTCAAATGTTCCTCCACTCTGAAGAATAACCATCAAGCCTGTTAAGTTTCAGCCTTAGGGTAGATAACCACAAAAACAGAACTGCAGACTCAGGAGTATCAGAAACCAAAGATAAAGCTCTCTTCCAAATGGGAAGCTCCTGGACATCCTCCCTGAATGGCTGACACCCAGCTCCGGTTAAGGAACTCTGGGCACTGAGGGGTTTGCCTTACTGCAAAGACAGCACGTGCCACTGTTGGATAACTAAGAAGTGGTTCTGGCCGATGGTCATGAATAGTTCTGTCTCTCGGGGTCTTAACATTCACTGTCAAATATTTGAAGAAAACTATCTTATCGTGAGTAATCAGAAGACAAGTGGTTGTGCAAACCCACCAAACTACATACTCCTGCTGCACACAGCCTTAGGAGGCCAAGAAGGGGGGAAAAAGGTCTATGTGTTTGATTCAATATAGTTTCTAACAGTTTACTTATTAAAACCTCTTTCTGGGGAAACCTGGACTTTAAAAGAATAACAAAAACTAGCTGAGGGTTTGATGGTTTAACTACTTTCTGGAAGCTCTCTGTGGGCAGGACAATGAGATTATAGACATTTTTGAGTTTATGAGTAGATGTCCTCCTGAGTCATGCCAACAAATATTCTCTAAATTCTCATTATTCAGAGAAAGCTTCTGGCAAATCCATATGTAATGCAAAGATTCTTTCTGTAACGTTACGCAAATTAATATTGAATTCACATTTTCTAAGTATAGATTTTTGCAAAGGATTTCATAATACAGAACTATACTGCTCAATATGGTGGTATTAGCCACAGGCTGCTAATGAGCACCTGAAATGTGGCTAATCTAGACTGAGATATGCTTTAGGTAAAATACAAAGTTTAGTACTCAAAAAAGGAATACAAAATATCTCAGTAGTTTAAATAAGGATTATTATCTTGAAATATTTTATTTTTTAAAAGATTTTATTTATTTGTGGGAGAGGGAAAGGGAAAAGCAGACTTCCCAATGAGCTGGGAGCCCAACATGGGGCTTGATTCCAGGACCCAGAGATCATGACCTGAGCCAAAGGCAGACTCTCAATCATCTAAGCCACCCAGGAGCCCCTGAAATGATATTTTAGACATATAATAATCATATATATTATTAAAGTAACTTCACCTGTTTTCTTAGAGAAAATTTTACATATGTAACCCCTATTTGTGACTTGCATTATATTTCAGTCGGACAGCTTTTACAGAAGAATATGATACAATGATAGAAAAAAACATGGTCTCTGGATTCAGATCGTTCAAACTGAGGCTCTACTACTTTTCTAGCCCTTTGATAGTACGAATAGTTCCTCCTCAAAGTCTCAGTTTCTTGCTTATAACATGTAGTCAATACTGTCCAGCTGCCAGGTTACTGCTGACAATCAAATCAAATAAAAAATAGAATAGTACAAGCCATAGGAACAAATTCATCTTTTTGCCATTTCAAGGGAAATCTGGACAATGATGACCTCACACAATTAAGGCTGAACAATTAAGGGGAGGATAGTTTTGGTTTATTCTTCCTTCTCAGAATGTAAGCTAAAAAGAGAACTCAATTAACTGATCATTTTATGGACCTCGATCTTTGAGGAATATAAGATGCATATGTATATGTAACTGAGATGCTTTATTACAATGAATCTGGGAGAAGTGATATCAGATATTAGTTCCACAACAGATAAAGACCAGAGGAGGTGTCTCCTTAGCCTCCTTGTGTTCTTTGTGCCTGGCTAGACTTCCAACCCCAAAATCTTTAGGTCAGATTCACTCATTTGTGCATTTCCACAGCCCCAAACCAACCTGTACTGAGCTTCACCATCTTTAAGTTTCAGCTCTAATTTAAATCGTATGTTTTGGGGCACCTGGGTGGCTCAGTCATTAAGCGTCTGCCTTCAGCTCAGGTCATGATCCCAAGGTCCTGGGATTGAGCGAGCCCCGTGCTGGGCTCCCTGCTCAGGGGGAAGCCTGCTTCTCCCTCTCCCTCTGCTTGTGTTCCCTTTCTCACTGTGTCTCTCTCTGTCAAATAGGTAAAATCTTTAAAATAAATAAATAAATAAATAAATAAATAAATAAATAAATAAATAGTATGTTTTGCTTTTTTTCATCCTTGAATTTTCCATCTACCAAAACTTGCTTGTTATTTATTTATTTATTTATTTATTTATTTATTTAGTAAAAATAGGTCTTCGGTTTAATCAAAAGCTTTTTTATGAGGGGAAGGGATCTACTTATAAAAATGATTGGTTTTTTCCTTTCCTTTCAGCTCCTTAATGTTGAACCATCCCTGCATTATGGGATCATCTTGTTTGATTAGGCTATGTTACTCTTAAATAGAGTATTGTTCTTTATAACCAAGGAAGGAATAAACGAAAAGATAATCTGTTTAAGTTTTTCAAACAGGCCAAAAATGAAAGAACAAGAAAGAAATATCATGATAGGGGCGCCTGGGTGGCACAGCGGTTAAGCGTCTGCCTTCGGCTCAGGGCGTGATCCCGGCGTTGT
>NW_023200661.1:0-641 GCF_002007445.2 Ailuropoda melanoleuca
ATTAGCCTTTCATTCCTGAGAAGGAACGTATCTGCCTCTGTACCCATTTGTAGACATGACACAGGTGCTCGCGGTCTGGAATGCTGGGTAATGAAGGTGTAGCAGAGTGACACACAGATCTGAGGCAGACGGACAAGTGCCAGCCTGTGAAGTGCGGAGAACACGACGCTCCCGCCCCTGATGCCAAGGGCGCTCGGCCGCGTCTAGCACAAAGGGGCCTTTCTGCTTGGCATGTGGAGGGGAAAGAAGGCCACTTTTTTGTTGCTAGAGAGGCCTGAGGCTAGCTGAGCTACAAGGGCCTTTGGTCTACGGGGAGGATGCCTTGATACAAGCGTGAGCATAGACGCCTGGCCTGCGGGAACTCCTCGGGCTGCAGCTTCCCCTGTGGCGGAGACAGGCAGGAGGCACTCTCGGCCAGGGTTTCTCCGTCTGCACCGCTGNTGCACCGCTGGCACTTCGGACAGGGTAATTCTTTGTCGTGGGGGCCGTCCTCTGCAGTGGACGCTGCGTAACAATATCCCCGCCGTCCAGCCACTAGGGGTAGCATGCAGCCACTTGGTCCGTCAAAAATGTCTCCAGGTACTACAGACTGTTCCCTGGGGGACAAGATTGCCCCCCGCTGAAAACCACAGCTCTAAACA
>NW_023200662.1:0-1025 GCF_002007445.2 Ailuropoda melanoleuca
ATTCTTAGGCTTTGGGTTTTAGTCACTTTCTTGACAAGAGCCAGGAGCACAACTGCTCACAGTTCTGTTCCTTGTCCGCCATGCAAAGGCCTCCCCAGACTCTGTAGAATCCGAGACACCCCGTGGCAATCTATCCTCTTACTCTGAATACTCTTCATGTAACTAATCCAAGGACATTACCTCGTGCTCACATTTATCTCACTGCACTCTTGTCTGTCACTCTGACATAAGGACCAAAGGAGCAGGGACTTCACCTGTGCTGTTCATNAGGGACTTCACCTGTGCTGTTCATGTTTTTCTTTATGGGTGTGGATGTATATGCACTTATACGGAAACAAATTCAAGAAAATGAGACTTTATGAAATACAAACAATGACAGAGGAGATAAAAACAGTTTTAAAGAGAGCAGATTCAGTACAACCGTATTCAATAAAATTGAAGGCAGTTTAGAGAACTAACTGAAACGGGATGTACAGGAGCGGTAATTCCACAAAATCAACATGGACGAATCGTAAAATTCCCCGATACCTTATATACAAGAGTATAACACATAAAGTTCTTAGACACTCATGTCTATGTATCTTTATATATGTACTTATAAAATAAATTTGTCTACCCTTAGGTACTGGATTCATTTTGGCAATCTACAATATAATAAACATGTTTACCTATTAAAAAAAAAGAAATTTTGGGCACAGAGTAGATGCTTTTTTAGCTGTGTTGAATGAATCAAGAATTAGGTCTTATTATATATGGACTCAAAAAGAATTTAAAAATGTCTTTTAATGTGGGGAGAAGCAGTATCTAAAGTTTTAGTTCCATCTCACATAAAGAGATATGGGACAGGTATGCTAATGGAAGGTAAAGGTGATTCTTGGTCAAACATAAAAAGAATGCCTTCCAAGTGATGGCATTTCTATTTTAGAAACAGATCCAATAATAAAAGGCCACAATAAATGATAAGGACTACAGAGACATGAACACTATTTGGAAATATGTATAAAAGGTGATTTGTGAGCAATAAG
>NW_023200664.1:0-626 GCF_002007445.2 Ailuropoda melanoleuca
ATGAAGGATAATTTGGCCATGATATATTCTGCACTAGAATATGAATGAATGAATGAATGAATGAATGAATGGTTTTTTTTAGAATATGAATTTTAAGTAATGAACATACAAATATTTCAATTTCAACTTTCTATTTGAACCTTCTCTTTTCTACTTGTTAAGTGAAAGCTAGACCTGAGCAGAAGGAATGCTGGGAGGCAGAGCTCCAAGTCCTTGAAGGGGAATGATAGAGACAGGAGCTGGAGATAAGGACTATGACAAATAAACAACACATTAAAACCCTTGGGGTTGGGTGGTGGGGGCATTACATCCTGACCTTCGGGCTTCCAAGACCTTGAGGCTGACAGAACAAGAGCCATCGATGCAAAGCATATGCTTGCCTCTTCCACCTCTGCCCCAGGGCAACCCCTAGACTCATTGTAATCTATTTGCANCTATTTGCATTGTGGGAACCACACCCCCCCACCAGGGAAAAAGACTGCCTTGCTGGTTCCTGTACAAATCATGTAGGGTCAAAAACTCCACCTCCCAACGTGTGGGAGGAGGGGTTCCCCCAATGACTGGAAGGAGTCTCCATTAGATACCACCTCACTGTGTGTCCATTACAGTTTCTCCCCATCCAGAGA
>NW_023200665.1:0-1918 GCF_002007445.2 Ailuropoda melanoleuca
GAGATTAAGAACCTTCCTGCTCAGGAATGATTTGATAAACCAGGAAATCAAAAATCAATTTAAACAATTTACGGGGACCAACGAGAATGAAAACACAACGGTCCAAAACCTATGGGATACGGCAAAGGCAGTCCTAAGGGGGAAATACATAGCCATCCAAGCCTCACTCANCCAAGCCTCACTCAAAGGAATAGAAAAATCTAAAATGCAGTTTTTATATTCTCACCTCGAGAAGCTGGAACAGCAAGAGAGGGACAGACCTAATCCACACACGAGGAAGCAGCTGACCAAGATTAGAGCAGAAATCAATGAATTAGAAACCAGGAGTACAGTAAAGCAGATCAACAGGACTAGAAGCTTGTTCTTTGAGAGAATCAATAAAATTGACAAACCACTGGCAAGACTTATCCAAAAGAATAGAGAAAGGACCCAAATTAATAAAATTATGAATGAAAAAGGAGAGGTCACAACCAACACCAATGAAATTGGAAGGATTATTAGAAGCTTTTATCAACAGTTTTATGCCAATAAATTAAGCAATCTGGAAGAGATGGAGGCCTTCTTGGAAACCTAGAAACTACCAAGACTAAAACATGAAGAAATTGATTTTTTTTTAAAGATTTTATTTATTTATTTATTTGACAGAGAGACAGGCAGCAAGAGAGGGAACACAGCAGGGGAGTGGGAGAGGAAGAAGCAGGCTCCCAGGCTCCCAGAGGAGCCCAATGTGGGAGTCGATCCCAGAATGCCGGCATCACGCCCTGAGCCGAAGGCAGACACTTAATGACTGTGCCGCCCAGGCACTCAGAAATTGATTTTTTAAATAGGCCAATTAAATATGAAGAGATTGAGTCAGTGATAAACAACCTTCCAAAAAAACAAAACTCCAGGCCCGGACGGTTTTCCTGGGGATATCTACCAAACATTCAAAGAAGAAATAATACCTNCGACTGTGCCGCCCAGGCACCCAGAAATTGATTTTTTAAATAGGCCAATTAAATATGAAGAGATTGAGTCAGTGATAAATAACCTTCCAAAAAAACAAAACTCCAGGCCCGGACGGTTTTCCTGGGGATATCTACCAAACATTCAAAGAAGAAATAATACCTATTCTCTTAAAGCTATTTCATACAAATAGAAACAGAAGGAAAGCTACCAAACTCATTCTATGAGGCCAATATTACCTTGACCCCAAACCAGGCAAAGACCCCATCAAAAAGGAGAATTACAGACCATTTTCCCTAATGAATATGGACGCCAAAATCCTCAACAAGATCCTGGCTAATAGAATCCAACAGTACGTTAGAAGGATTATCCATCATGACCAAGTGGGATTCATCCCTGGGATGCAAGGGTGGTTCAACATTCACAAATCGATCAGGGTCTTAGATTTTATCCAGAAAGAAAAATTCAGAAATCATATGATTCTCTCAATACATGCAGAAAAAGCATTTGCAAAATACAGCATCCTTTCCTGATTAAAACCCTTCAGAGTGTAGGGATAGAGGGTACATTCCTCAATGTCATAAAAACCATCTGTGAAAAGCCTACAGCAAATAACATTCTCAATGGGGAAAACCTGGAAGACTTTCCCTTAAGATCAGGAACACGACAAGGATGCCCACTCTCACCATTATTATTCAACATAGTACTAGAAGTCCTTGAAACAGCAATCAGACAACAAAAAAGGATCAAAGGTATCCAAATGGGCAAAGAAGAAGTCAAAATGTCTCTCTTCGCAGATGATATGACACTGTATATGGAAAANCATGCAGAAAAAGCATTTGCAAAATACAGCATCCTTTCCTGATTAAAACCCTTCAGAGTGTAGGGATAGAGGGTACATTCCTCAATGTCATAAAAACCATCTGTGAAAAGCCTACAGCAAATAACATTCTCAATGGGGAAAACCTGGAAG
>NW_023200666.1:0-631 GCF_002007445.2 Ailuropoda melanoleuca
ATGAAGGATAATTTGGCCATGATATATTCTGCACTAGAATATGAATGAATGAATGAATGAATGAATGAATGATTTTTTTAAGAATATGAATTTTAAGTAATGAACATACAAATATTTCAATCTCAACTTTCTATTTGAACCTTCTCTTTTTTACTTGTTAAGTGGAAGCTAGACCTGAGCAGAAGGAATGCTGGGAGGCAGAGCTCCAAGTCCTTGAAGGGGAATGATAGAGACAGGAGCTGGAGACAAGGACTATGACAAATAAACAACACATTAAAACCCTTGGGGTTGGGTGGTGGGGGCATTACATCCTGACCTTCGGGCTTCCAAGACCTTGAGGCTGACAGAACAAGAGCCATCGATGCAAAGCATATGCTTGCCTCTTCCACCTCTGCCCCAGGGCAACCCCTAGACTCATTGTAATCTATTTGCATTGTGNGTATTTGCATTGTGGGAACCACACCCCCCCACCATGGAAAAAGACGGCCTTGCTGGTTCCTGTACAAATCATGTAGGGTCAAAAACTCCACCTCCCAACCTGTGGGAGGAGGGGTTCCCCAAATGACTGGAAGGAGTCTCCATTAGATACCACCTCACTGTGTGTCCATTACAGTTTCTCCCCATCCAGAGA
>NW_023200667.1:0-1312 GCF_002007445.2 Ailuropoda melanoleuca
CTATTGCATGAATAGGAATAGGATTTGGTTATTAAGATACCTATGTATCTTTTTCTAAATTTTAAATCCACCCAGAGACTTGGAGATGTGTACCTATTCAGTGTTATAATAAAGCTGTTTTAAAAGACATATAAATCCAAATGTTATAGATTCGGTTGAATCTGGACTGATGTTGCTGATGAATTTATCCTATAAATTCATGCAATTATCATGCATGAATTTAATGCAATTATCATGCAGTTATCTTTATTATTTCCTACACACTTTGATGAGTGGGGCTTCAAAGACATAAGAAAAAACATATCCTCATAGCCTCACTTTAAATCCTATGCCAAAGGCATAAGGATGATGTTGAAATTTCAGGGATCAGAGCTTATGTTTGGGCCATTGGCCAGTAGTGGCTAAATTGAGACAATTTTGATAGTGTGAAAAGTAAAAAGAAAGTCCAAGTTATAACAGGTAGATGAATCAAAAGTCCCAGACCATTGACAGAAGCTGACCGCTTGTCATGAAGAGGTTTGACATGGGACCTGGAAGGACAAATTATCACAAACTGGGTGTTCCCAAACCAGAGAAATTTATTCTCTCACAGCCTGGAGGCCCAAGGTCTGAAATGACGGGGTGCAGAGTGGGCACTCCTTTCTAAGGGGTCTAGGGGAGGACACTTCCCTGCCTCTTGCAGCTTGGTGGGGGGGCGCCAGGTGCTCCCGTCTCTGCCTCCACATGGCCTCACGTGGCCTCCTCCCCTGTGTGTCCCTGTCTCACTGAATCCCACGAGCTTTGGTATATTGTGTTTTTGTTCTTATTTATCTCAAGTGATTTTCTGATTTCCTTTGTTCTTTCTTCTTGGATCCACTGGCTGATTAAGCATGCGCTCTTAAATTTCCACACTTGGAATTTCCCAGATTTCCTTCTCCTATTAATGTCTGGTCTCCCTGCATTATGATCAGAAAAGGTATTTTGTATGATTCCAACCTTTTTTTATATTTATTAACATTTCTGTGGCCTAATATATGGTCTATCCTGGATATTCTTGTCTGTGCATTTGAGAAGAAGTGTGTTTTGCTGTTGTTGGATAGAGTTCTGCATATGTGTATTAGTCAAACCAGCTTGTTGTGGGGCCAGGTCCTCTATTTTCTTGCAGTGTCTTCTGGTCTGGCTGTTCTATCCTTTATTGAAAGTGGGAACTGAAGCTGCAGCCATTATTTTAAAACAGTCTATTTTTCCCTCTAATTCATCAGGTTTTTTGCTTTATATAATGCAAAGTCTGTTGTTAGGTATGGAAATATTTATATTTGTTATTCCTTCTCAA
>NW_023200668.1:0-1259 GCF_002007445.2 Ailuropoda melanoleuca
ATAGGCTGGTGATGGGTAGTAAGGAGGGCACGTATTGCATGGTGCACTGAGTGTTATACGCAACTAATGAAACATCGAACTTGACATCAAAAACCAGGGATGTACTGTATGGTGACTAACATAATAAAAAAAACATTAAAAAAAAAAAACCAGGTGAAGGGGATTACGAGTACACTTACTGTGATGAGCACTGAGTAATGCATAGGATCGCTCAATCACTGTATCATACACCTGAAGCTAACATGACACTACAAGTTAATTATATTGAAATTAAGAAAATAAATTAATTTTAAAAAATTTAAAAAAAATTAAAAAAAGGAATCGGCTTGAAAGATTCTCTTCCTCTGCCCCTCCCCCTGCTCTCTCCCTCTAAAATCAATAAATCTTTGGAAAAAAGAAAAGAAATCATGTGTGAATGTCAACATACTTAAAAGAGGTGGCGTGAAATGGGGAGGTACAGGGAAACAAACTACTCTCCTTTTCAGAGATCAAGAAAGAGAGGTTTTATAGTTAAATTCAATGAATTTGGTTTTGAGAAGGTTCTCCTTTCCTCAGGAATCATAATGTAAAATTGTCAGAGTTTAATTTCTAGGCAATTTTCTTGAGAGATAGAAGTAAGTATCTATATGTATTTAAAAAATCAGAGCATTCCATATATAGTCATAGGATTGTTTNTTGAGAAGGGTCTCCTTTCCTCAGGAATCATAATGTAAAATTGTCAGTGTTTAATTTCTAGGCAATTTTCTTGAGAGATAGAAATAAATATCTATATGTATTTAAAAAATCAGAGCATTCCATATATAGTCATAGGATTGTTTTTCTTTTTCCAAAGCCCCAAATTTTGTTCTGGTTATTTATGTTCCTAATTTCATTTCCCATTTTAACATGTTTAACCACATGACATCTTTGCTTCACTAAAGAATGGAGTAGAATATAGAAAAATATATTATGGTAATGTGGAAAAATACACATTTCTCGAACTAAGAAAATAGGTCACTTAAAATGTAATTCGGTACGCAGTATACCGGGGGCACTCTGGAAGTTGAGTGNGGTACGCAGTATACCGGGGGCACTCTGGAAGTTGAGTGTAATGTGTGCACTACAGCCTATCCATACACATTAGAGTTTATTTACCTCTAACCATCATTGCTTTAAAGATAATTATTATTCTACTTTAGAGGGAAACAACATAAACATTTTGGAAACTGCCTTTTGTCATAATTTTAAAGGTATTAACGTGAGAAGCTATGCTTCAAGAA
>NW_023200669.1:0-784 GCF_002007445.2 Ailuropoda melanoleuca
TATTCGTGATCTTTAAAATATGAGTTTTCCTCCTGTTTTCAGCTTAGTAATAACTGCAGTAAAACAGTAAATATTTTGCTGAATATCCAGTTACATAAAAATTGTTAAATTAGCTATAGCATTAAGCCATTACCTTTAAAGAAACATCTCTGGTTTCTTATAGTGTAAAAGGTATGATTGATCATTGTCTAAAATTATTGTCTCACAAGAGACAAAACTCACAAGACTCACAAAGCTCACAAGACACACCATGTTATTTAAACCATTTTTTGTAAGTAGCTAATGACCAATTAATTGCCAAATCCAACCAGCTTTTTTGTTCTGTTTTGCCTTCTCTGTTTTCCATGACTACCTCAGGTTCTGTGTTATATAATTTTCATTACAAATTAGCCAAAATTCTGATTTTTTTGACTAGTCTATTTCTTTTTTTTTTTTTTTAAGATTTTATTTATTTATGTGACAGAGAGACAGCCAGCGAGAGAGGGAACACAGCAGGGGGAGCAGGAGAGGAAGAAGCAGGCTCCGGAGCGGAGGAGCCCAATGTGGGACTCCATCCCAGAACGCCGGGATCACGCCCTGAGCGGAAAGCAGGCGCTTAACGACTGCGCTGCCCAGGCGCCCCTGACTAGTCTATTTCTTACATTCACTTGGCTGCATACCACCATGGGCATGGGTGAGCACAGGTGTCTATTTCTTTTGTGCTCACATCACAGGAGCAAAGCATTGTTTACAAAAAGAGCATGGCAAATGGATCCCACCATACTTCTGAAGCCAGAAATTTCAA
>NW_023200670.1:0-918 GCF_002007445.2 Ailuropoda melanoleuca
TCAAATTGACCCTCAGAGTGAAAGTGAGAGAGCTAAGGATAAAGAAAGTACAACAGATGATACTCAGATTAATATTTGAGATGTATATCTTTCTTACTGCAGGATTGAATTCCCAAATTTCAGATTCCTCGCACTGACAACCACCACCTCAAAGTTGCTCCTCCCGCATAATTAGTAATTTTAATAAATAGCAATTCTGTTTTTCCACTTTCAGGGGCAAAACCTTAGGGATCATTTTTGGCTACATTTTTATTTTGCCTCACATACAAACATCCTGATTCCTGTTGTTCCATTTCTGCCATACCCACACACTCTCTCCATAAAATGTAAGAGATAATCTAACAAAAATCAGATCATCTCACTCCTCTCCTTAAACTATGTTGAAGAGGTAGTGGCTAAGGGTCTTTCAAACTGAGATCGCCACTACCTCTTTAACATTTCTCCTCTATGCCCACCCATCCTCCACCCCCGTCCAGTACTACTGGTTCTCTCTTTTATTTTTCTTGACCTCACTAATCAGACTCCCACCTCAAGGGCTTTGTGCTCTAGATCCCTCTGCCTGCACCGCTTTTCCCAATGAGGGTTGCAGGGCTTTCTTCCTCATTTACTTTCAGTCTCCTTTCAAGTCCCACCTGTTCAATGATATTTTCATTTACCAACATAAATACCAGTATTAATGAAAATGATCATTACATGATGAGGATAACANACAGTATTAATGAAAATGATCATTAGATGATGAGGATAACAATAGCAACATTTTCTGAACACTAGCAGCATTGTATATTACCCTCTTTTCTACATAGTTCATAAGTTGTAATGTTAAGTAACATTGCTGAGGTCACAAGTAGGCATTCCGACTTGAGTCAGCACTCTTAATCACTTTGCTAGATGACTTCCCAATTACATAGCAACATA
>NW_023200671.1:0-4272 GCF_002007445.2 Ailuropoda melanoleuca
AAAAGGATAGGAGCTAAAGAAACAAAAAGGAAGCTCAGAAGACAAGGGCATGAACCAAGACAAGTGCTGCCCCCAGGACTGCAGCTGGTAAGGTGACATACACCTCCAACTAGCTGTCCTCCCAAGAGTGAGCCATCTGGTCCACCTGGGAGATCAATCACATGACCTTTGCCCCCAGAAGACCACGTGGGCACTGAGTCCAGGGACCAGGAAGCTGTGCTATTGCAGGACATCCTGACCTCCTTACCAACACCCCGGAGACGGATGTGTTGGGACAGACATGTTCTGCCTCACAGCCCCACGGTCCTTGTCTGTCCACCTCAAGGAAGATGTATTCTTGCATTTCTAACTGATGTCTCGGGGAAATAATTAGATGTCACTACTCCCACATTACATTACAACTTCCCTGCAGATCCTGGAGGAAGGGGAAATGAGTTACGGTGAGCAAACCAAGCTAAATACAGTTGGTAATTGAAAAAGTGGCCAAGAAAATCAGGAGGGGAAAAGCAAGCAACTCAGACCTAAACGGATTATCAATCATTTCCTTTTAGGGCGAGCTCCACTGCAACTTAATCAATTGCTATTGCTTCCCAAATTCAATAAGAAAACTGATACTGTAGGGAAGGACGAGGGGAAAAAAAAGTTAAATGTTTACCATCACATTCTTGATGGATACTGGACATCCCATATTCAATTCCAATCCAGTTCCAAGTATATCAGCATAAAAGAAATTTACAAGCAACAAAGCTCAGATCATGTGTTACCATTACGACCAAGGATGTGAAGTGTCTAAGGCATGGTCTCCAGGCACCACTGAGACATGGGGTTTAACAGTCACACCAGGAATTGGTGGTCTGGGCTGCGTCGCCTGCCTGGTGCAGGGGAAGGATTCCAGGTGGGGCCTGAGGAGGACTGCTTTGTGACCCTGGGACCTCTAAAGTCCCAAGTCACTTGACATCCAAGGGCTGTGGAGTCTGTTGCCATGGCAACATGAGGCTAAACACTCTTGCTCCTCTAGTTAATAAACATGTACCGAGTACCTGTTATGTGTCAGGGACTGGAGACACCAGGAAGAAGAGAAACTGGTCTTGTACAAGCAAGGTCCTCATAGTTATTGAGGCCAGGGGGAGGTGGCATAAGCAAACACTGACAGAGGAATGGTCGGAAGGATCTGGAAGGAAGGAGTAGGCCCAGGCTGAGTCCTGGAGACCCTCTGGAGTTTGTCAAAGGAAAGGTGGGTGGGGGTTAATAGGTACAAAAGCGGGGAGATACCCTGATGGTCAAGGAAACTCGGGGGCACCAGACATAATAAGCAGACAGCCCAGGCCAATGGGGAGCAGAGAGGACTGTTCAGGCACTTAGGGTGCTTGGCTGGGAAGCCACCAAACCTGGCATGATCAGAATCATAGTTCAGAAAGATCCCTTTGAACAGATCAGAGAGGGGCGGGCCTGGAGGCAGGAGTCCCCTGAGAGTCACTGCAGGCGCCAGGGAGAGATGGGTTGGGTGCCTGCAGCAGGCACAGCAGTGAACACAGGGGCTATACGGAGCACGGCCAGATGTGCAGGAGGTGGAGTCCAGGACAAAGCCTCGGGTTTGGCTTGAGCAGCTAGTTACTATTACCCGGGAAGCGGGGCGCCGTCAGTGGGGCAGCCCGGGCAGCCTGGACTAGTGACACCCCCCTTCCCACATTGCCTGATTTCTTACCCACAGTCCCTAGAACTTAAAAAACACACACGAGAAGCACAGGCCTCTCCGAGTTCAGCATAGGGCCCAAATACCATGGAGGGAGGGAACAGGAGAGCAGGTGCCTAGGTTCCCTGCAACGTCTCGGCATGTCTGGGCGGCAGATCCCAGCAGGACTGCGGGAGCTGCTCGTGCATGACTCAGGAACAGAACGTTCAGCGCCAGGTGTGGATGGCTGGGAGTTGGGCTACGAAGCTACAGTCCAGGGGCCCAATGCCCAGGCTTTACAGCCACTCCTGGGTTCAAATCTCAGCTCAGCCCCTGGCTGGCTGTGTCCCCATGGGCAGGTCCTTAGCCCCTCTGTTTCTTCACCTGAAAAACGGGCACAATAACAGTGATGCCACACAAAGCAGCCAGCAGGGGCAGGGAGGGACAGCAAGGGAAGTGCTCAGTCCCGTGGCCAGGAATAGGGAGCACTTTCTGATAACAGTTAGCTCTCATCTCTCATCAGCACTAAGAACAACAACATCCCAGATGTAAGGCGGGTGCAGAACATTCCCGCATACCTCTCACCACTGTAGCAGCAGGAAACAGCTTTTTAACATGTCCCAGGCTAGGGAACACACACAGTGACCCCTCGCCGAGGAGAGGGAGGGAAGGGGTCTCAGATGCCAGCCCCAGGCTCACCAGAGCAACTGGCAGCAGACGTTGGTGGCTCTTTGCGGCACTGCTGCTCCTGGTACTCGATGGAGGGTGACTGCAAGCAACAAGGCACTCTAGTAATGCTCTGTAAAACTATAAATTTACTTTGAGAGCACCAAGTCTAATTACCTCGCCAAGACTCTCTGCATTTTTAAGAACCCCCCCTTTTTTTTCCCTCCTTAAACTCTTGATCATAAGGACTCTTGTTAGCAATACTCGGTGTCCTCCTTGTTTCGCTTGTTGCCGTGGCAACAGAGCAGTGTTTACCAGCCTTTCCAAGCTGGTACAGCTTTATTAGCACCCGGATCCCATGAGGAGCAGGAAGCAGTGCAGAGGTTTAAAGAGCACTAATCCCCTTAAGCTTTGCAAACCTCTCTAGTTAGGGAGCCCATAAGGGGGGGAAATTGGGGTCTCTGCCATTTTCAGGGCCCTACTAGAATCGTTAAGCCTCCATGAAGCACCAGACCGAAAAAACTTATCTCTCTAGAGCTTCGCTTTAAATTTCTTCCCCTCATGAAAAAGACAAACTTGTGGGCCGCCTCCTTGTGCTTTACCAGAGAAAAGTTTGCTCCCCATCCATCAGAGAGGGGCCGCCTCTCCGGCCACGCTGCTCTCTGGTGATAAACACAGGGCTTCAAAACACGGTTATCTCTCGGCCAGGAGGAGGGACCCAGGAGGAGGGACGGCCACAAAGGCCCACCGGCTGGGCCACCCCCGTGCACCTCCCCTCTGCCCCTCCACGATGAGAACCAACAGATGATTCTGAGGTCAGACAGATTTCCAGCGTATTTCAAAAATCCCACCTACAAAACAGCTCGAGAAAGTGCTCCATCTCTCAGCCTCTCCAGGAAGATTTTTTCAAAGTCAGCACCAGGGCAGAAGTGGGAAAGGAAGGAGAAGAAAGGGTTTCTTCACATCGTTTAAAGGCAGTTCAATGTCCCAATCTCCTTCCTACCATATAAATGTCTCTTTCATCCTTCATCCCAGCTTAGAAAAATCAAACCCCAGCTAGGGCTCCAGGAAAACCTGTGGCTGAATTTTGAAAAATTGCACAAGTGAAAGATGATACCAACATTCATTCTAGCTTCCCAAACAGCTTTCCAATGGGTAATTTTGAGCTGGCCAAGCCTTGGCATCCTCCACGACCCCCAGTCCCGCGTTCTGTGCCCATCAGTCCAGTTCAGTCAGGGCTGCCCAAATGAAACACAGGGGCCATTAAGAGCTTGGCCTTGGGGGGGGGGAAGTACTGCCTGGGGCGCTGACAAAAGGTTGCGTTTCCAACCCAGCAATTTCTGATCCCACTTTTGAGTCTACCAGGCATCTCCCATTAATTCCCAGGGGTGCTCGAAATTCTTAAAACAAAAAATTAAGTCATTCGGATCATTTTCCTTGTTTTGGTGGGATAAAGGGTTCATTCAAAGACCAGTCTCACCCTCTCCAAAGACTCCCCAGCCCAAGCTGCATCAGCATTAAAAACTTGGGACAGCCTGGATCCCAGTCTCTACCAATTCTTGGTGGTCCCACAGCCATGTGATTACAGAGTTATTTATCTGCGACATCCCCCTGGGTTTTCTAAAAGTACTCGAGGTGCCTTAAAATGCTCAAGCACGTACAACATTGCACAAGAAAAACAGGAATCAAGGCTGTAAAAGGGAGAACGGTCAACTGCGTCAGGGCTCAGAGTGGGCAGGCTGAGGCTCAGGGCTGGAGCAGCCAAAGGACTAGAACTTCTGATTATGGAAAAACTGGAACACCAAGTTTCTCTTTGAACCCGAAGAAACACTGGAGAGGGGTCACTGGTCAATAGGGATCAGAACAAACAGTCACACAGAGCTCAGGAAAGCCCATAAGCCAAGACCTCCAGAGAGAGAGAGAGAGAGAGAGAG
>NW_023200672.1:0-829 GCF_002007445.2 Ailuropoda melanoleuca
AGAGAGAAGGGCCTTGGTCCAGCTGGAATCAGCAAGCAGCTTCCTCCAGCCAGGCCCCTGAGGCTGGTGCCGGGAGGATTCCCTGCCCAGTCTGGGCTGCACAGAGTAGCGTGCGGGACCCTGCCTGAGCTTCTGGGGAGGAGGAGCTGCTTTCCGGTGGTGGTGGAGGATAGGAAAGTGTGATCCTGGGGTCGCTGATGGGCATTTGCTGGCTCCTAGGCCAGCCACGCTGTGAATGGGTCCTCGTGCCACAGTTTAAGCCTCTGGCTAGACCTCCACTAGACCTCTCACAGGCACCATGCCTCGCCAGTCTGATGCTTCTGTTTGTCTTGCATGAGATCGCGCTTGCGATTGTGAAAGCCATCATATGACCTCTCTTGGCCTGAGGCCACTGATGGTGGGATTCAGGTTTGACTGACCCAGGCATCCCGAGGGGATCCCCAGACTCTCAGAGCAGAGGCCCCTTCAGCACCTGCTCCAGAGATAGGNAGGGGCCAGTGTGACTTCCTCAGCTCCCATCGTTACAGGTCCTGGCCCCGAGGTACATAGTTTGCCCTTCCGGGCCAGAAGCTGTCCATCCGAGTGCTCCGTTCCCTGGAGCTGCACTCCAGCTGCACCCCGAGCCCCACTGTGTCTGCACGAGGCAACCCGAATGACAGAAGGCAGACACCTGTCTCTCCAGTTCATACCCCCAGGCCCTTCTGCTGGGCCCCCAGCCGGTGGGGCCACAGAGCTCTCGGTCAGTGTCCTCTGAACATGTCCCTTCAGAACTGGCACAGCTCAAATGGCCTGTCTGGGTGGGGGAAGCATTCACTTATTCATTCATTCA
>NW_023200674.1:0-582 GCF_002007445.2 Ailuropoda melanoleuca
AGTCAGTGCTGGGTAGTCTTCTCCTTGCTGTTGTTGAGCCTTCTAGGACTCATGTTCAATTTTGAGATTCAGCTGATAGAAGAATAAGTTTTAATAAATCTCCATGTTTTAAGGAAGCACCCAGCTCTATTCATTTAGTGTCTCATAATGAGACTTTAGGCGTCATGTGGATCTTGCCTGGCCCATTCATGTAACAGATATTCATTGGGTCCCTACTATGTATCAGGCTCGGTTTGGTTTCCAGAGAGGAACAAAACAGACTACTTCCTTGCCCTCATGGAGTTTACATTCTATTTGGAGACAGACAATAAAAATTTAAATAACGGACAAGGTAATTGCAAGTTTCTATAGTATTATTCCAGTGAATATCTTTTATTTTGGCTTTTTGGTAACACCNTTTGGTAACACCGAACCAGTTTCCCTGGCATATAGTCTTGGTAGACAATCAGTCAAGGGATCTTGTCTGTCCCTAACCACAAAGTGGGCATGTGCCCAGGTTCGGCCAATTAGAATCTCCTTCCTGTTGATACCCTGGGCATGTGGCCAGATTCTGAAGAAAGCCCATCATTGATATCACAGAAT
>NW_023200675.1:0-653 GCF_002007445.2 Ailuropoda melanoleuca
TGGTTGGGCCTGCTTACCTGAGTAATAATTAATCTCCCAAAGTCACTGAATTTGACATTACACAAGTACTATTCAGTTAATATGTGTTCTTATAAAAATCAATTATAATCAAGTTTCAAAAGTATACCTCCTTTTGTACTTCCTATTTTGATAAATGGCATTAATTCCCAAAAAGCCAACCAAAGCAAAAACAAAGTCACCCTGGATTCTTCCCTTTCATTGATTTGTCAGTTAACAGTCCTAGTATTTCTACTTACTATCTCTCTACTCTTTACACTTAATGCCTCTACATTTTTACTGTCACTTTGTAAAATGTCTAAATTGTTTTTCTATATCCATTCATTCTTTTCCCCTGAAAATCTATTTTCTACACGTTATTTGCAGGCATCATCTCAAACTCAATGGATCAAAAAAAAAATAAATTCTACTTCCATACACTCTGANAATAAATTCTACTTCCATACACTCTGAATATTCCTCCCTCAAACTTTTTATTCTATTACATGGTAACACCGTGTTTTCCAACTTCTCAGTTCAAAAAACTCTATATCATACAGCATCAAATGCATAAAAGACATCATACAGATTCAACTTCTTTAATGCACCTATAATCAACTACTTCTCACTACCTTGTTCCACAAATATCCTTGTCC
>NW_023200677.1:0-150 GCF_002007445.2 Ailuropoda melanoleuca
TAGAATGGACAGTCAAGACTTAAAACAAATATTTGCAAATTAGAAACAAGCCAATGTAAAGCTTAAGTTGATTACCTAGAGGCAAAGTGCTTACCACTGTTCCCCTATGATTAAGCCTAATAAGCCCCACTGTATCATTTTCTTTTTTTT
>NW_023200677.1:155-1737 GCF_002007445.2 Ailuropoda melanoleuca
TTTTTTTTAAAGGGCATCCATATTCCTGCTGGGGCATGCAGTGGCACCAGGTGAGACTAGCAACAGGTGGGAAATGTAGACAGAGGAGCTTAGAGATGATCATTTGAGAAAGGGCAGCGAGTCTTGGGCTCTGTAACAATTCTACTCCATCTAACATTTGGTTAGATAGCCTTAATAGAAAACTGAATTAATCATTTACGTTTAAATGGTGGTATAGTGAAGGGGGTTCCTCCTACTGGGCTGTTTCACTGTTGGGTATATTTTTAACCATGAAGCGCAACACTTTCTAATAAAGTACAATTTCACAAAGTGGAAACCCCTCTCTCCAATTTACTGCTAAATCTATCATTTTAAGGAGCTGGCCCCTTTTCCTAGATGTTAGTAACAAAATGCCCTTCCTCATTCTCTCTCAAACACTCAGGGAAGGAATTTTAAATATGTATTTAAATATTTCCTCCAGCATTCAAAACTGTGAAGCCCTGAAATAGCTGGAGGGGGTAAAAAAAAAAACAGGAAGTGAAAGTGACAAGATAATGGCCTGGCTTCTCTGTTTTTCTTGCAAACTGCACAGCTAAACATATTTTTCTCTTTAACGATCTGAAACTAATGGGGGGAGGGGGGCTGAGAATTAAAACTCAGAAGCAACGCGCGCTGCCCAACCACACGCACCTGGAAGGCTCTTTTTAATGGGCTGTCTTTCCTCCTCAGGCTCAGTGAGGGCTCCTGTCAGGCTCCATCCCAATCCGAGTTGCACGCAGCATTTTCCCCCTATCTGTCTTTCTAGGACACATCCACTCTTCCCTCTCCTCCAAGCAACGGTTCTACACAGGCCACAATACCACTGTGTCAGGCCAGCTGTTACTCACCGACACTCATGATTCACCCATGTCTCAGAACGAAACGCGAGTTTTTCTTCCCCCTTTACAAGGGAGTGGCTAGTGAGCACACTCGGGGCAGTCACTCTGCTCGGTCGTTTTCTTAGCCCCTCTCGCCACCCACGACCGAGCCGACGGCAAAGTGACTCTGAAAACTTCCTCTTGAGCGCGTTTCGGCCGCGGAGAAGCTGCCTCCCGGAGAGATTCTGCAGCTCCCCGGGGCGCCGCCTCGTGGTCCCCGCACCCCGGACGGAGGTGATGCCCTCGCCGCCGCGGCCTCGCCCTCCTTCAACCCCTGGGCGTGACTGCGTCTGGAGACTTGGGGACCCACGTCTGCGGCCCGGGCGCCCACTTGCCGGGGTCCTCCCGCTCGCGGAGCCGGCGGCCAGCAAAACGCAGTGAACTTGCCGGCCGCTCGGCTTTCGCTCCCGCCCAAGCTGCCCTGCGCAAACTTTTCCAGCCTTCCCCCATACCACCCTCCCCCCGCCCCCGGAGCCCGGCTCTGTCTCACCTGAGGCAGCGGCGTTAGCGGCCGCGGAGGCGCTCGGCCCCGGGGTCCGGGGGTCGGCAGCAACCGCGGGCGCCGCGTCCAGGCGCCCCTCAGGAGCATCATCGCGCCCAGGCGCGGGCTCCCGCACGAGTCAGCCGGCCATCGTCAGCGCCCGCAGGCGGACCGCCGGCGCTCTCGGCGCGCGCAGCCCGGCCCG
>NW_023200678.1:0-572 GCF_002007445.2 Ailuropoda melanoleuca
AGTCAGGGGGAGGGCAAGGGGGAGGGAAAGGGAGGATTCCGTGCTGAGCACAGAGCCCCACGTGGGGCCTGGTCTCACGACCCTCAGATCATGACCTGGGCTGAAACCAGGAGTCTGACGTTCAACCAACTGAGCCACCCAGGCGCCCCTATTTATGCCTTTTTATTTTTTTTTAAAGATTTTTATTTATTTATTTGACAGAGATAGAAACAGCCAGTGAGAGAGGGAACACAAGCAGGGGGAGAGGGAGAGGANGAAAGGGAGGATTCTGTGCTGAGCACAGAGCCCCACGTGGGGCCTGATCTCACGACCCTCAGATCATGACCTGGGCTGAAACCAGGAGTCTGAGTTTCAACCAACTGAGCCACCCAGGCGCCCCTATTTATGCCTTTTTAAAAAAAATTCCATTGTACTATCTATTGGAATGCCAGTACTATATATACTATTTTACCAATGCAAGTTTTAAAGTATACTTTAACATATACAGAAGAGTTAGTTTACCCTTATAGCTCTTCCTTTTTAAAGATTTCATAAATATCTTTGCATGTTTATATTTTCATATGAACTTTAGT
>NW_023200679.1:0-2269 GCF_002007445.2 Ailuropoda melanoleuca
TTGGAGGCTGAGAAGCCTGTCTTACTGACTGACCTTCAGCTTATAATTACTACGTGTTAGGATGAGTGATCACAAGGACCTTTTCATTTTAGTCATTCTGAAGTCAATTCCAGAAAGTTCTATCCCTATAACATTCCTACAAATGATTGGGATGCCTAGGTGGCTCAGTTGGTTAAGTATCTGCCTTCCATTCAGGTCATGATCCCAGGGTCCTGGGATCAAGTCCCACATCGGGCTCCTCGCTCAGTGGGAAGCCTGTTTCTCCCTCTCCCTGCTGATCCCCCTGCTTGTGCTTTCTCTCTCTCTAATAAATAAATAAAATCTTAAAAAAATGATCAAATATCTGTTTGGAATTAAAATGCAATATCCAGATTTTAAAATAATAACTCGTTAGCTTGGTTAATAATTATAAGGCCTTACAATACCTTTGAACCAAGGGACTTGCTGTATTGTGCCTCATGATAATACTGCAGTGATAACAGGAGCTCACGAACATTGAAGACAGACACGGCTTCAGGACACAAATTATGCTATTCCTTTAACCCATGGCCTGCTCCTGCCAGGTCATCCTTCTCTGCTCCTACTCTGACTGATGATGGGCTCAGGCCTCCAGGGAATGGACACAGTGCAGAAGGCACAAAGTAACCACAGTCTTTGTTCCAGTCCAGTTGGGAATATACTTCCTCATTATGAGAGTTAATGCAGATGAACACAATTTAAATGAAGCCCTGCTAAATTACTCGGTGGGAAGGCGACACAAGGAGATTTCAAAAGGAGCCTCGCAGAGAGAGAAAGAGAAGAGCCACAAGTGGTAATGGCCCTCNATCTTATTTCCTGCCAGAATTCTCATCAGAGCACACCACGTCTCTGTTTTTCTGCTTTATCAATCAGTAAAATGAGAGCCTCATGACAATAAAACACAGAGCCCAGAGATCATGACTAAATACAATATTCAAAATCATCTTGAACGGAATTAGCTCTCACTAAGGAGGGTGGAGATGGTTGCTTTAAAAAAAAAAGAAGGTTGCTTAATTTCTGTTTCACTTCCTTTTCTGTGAAATAAGTTGCTGAACTTCATTCTCTCCAGACCCTTTGATATCCAGCACCCCCTTCCCACCACTTGACCTAAACGGGCAAAGGAGGAAAGAAGATGCGTAGCTTGGCTTCTAAGAAACAGGGCTTCTGAAAAGCTCTGTAATAAACCTACTCTCCCCAAAGCTGACCCTGGGTCCCCCCAGCCCCCCAAAATAAGCCATTCCCAGGATTTATCTTCTTACCTACCTGAGGTAAAGGAAAAACAATGAACAAAAAGTTGCAAGACCAGATTGGTATCCCAAGTCTCACCTAGCTGTGTGGTCTTCGCCTGGGGTTAACCTCCCTGGAGCGTTTCCTCAATTGAAAAAGGGGGGATTGGACCAAGTGGTCTCTCACTAGCATTGTCCCCCCAGTGTAAAGAAACAGTCCCACTAGCAATGTCCCTTCCAACTCTGAAACTTGAAGTAATACAAGTCACATGGAATAGAGGAATTTTATGGCCTAAATTTCTCAGCAGTGACCCAGAATGCAAATCAAATGGCCCCTTGGAAGGAATCGGCTCCCTGGAAGTGTTATTGATAAGCAGTTAATTTTCATACCAGACTTACATTTCATACAAGAATTACCTAGTCCCTTATTTAGAATGTGATGTCAATTTAAGCTACAGTTACAGTGTCGATGTGAGTATAAAATTTCACATAAAACACATTTTTTCTAATTACTGATTCTGCTCTGGTTGGTAGCTAAGAGATGGCAGATATGTGGTCTTTCTTCCAACAGCCCAAGGTTTTTTTTAAATTAATAAGCTGAAACAGGTGATGGGTGTCAGGAGGGCACTTGTTATAATGAGCACCGGGTATCATACGTAAGTGGTGAAGTACTGAATTCTACTGCTGAGACCACTATTACACTGTATAACTAACTAGAATGTAAATAAAAATTTTTGAAAAGGAGGGGAGAAAGGAAAAAAGAAATAAAAAATAATACTCATGAATCAATAAGCAGAAAATAATAGCTCCATAAATATTTTTGACTGAATAATACAAACAGGTGACATTTCTAACCAATTTATTTCCTGCCATTTATGTGGTTTCCCCATGAAAGTGACCAGACCCATTGTTATTGTGCCTCATTATAGTCTGGGACCTGAACTAAGTTCTGGAGATTCAGAAATGAAGAGATCACAGTGCAGTTTGAAAAGGGAGAAAATGGAGTCAATGGTGAAAGACAGTGC
>NW_023200681.1:0-2281 GCF_002007445.2 Ailuropoda melanoleuca
AAAATCATAGAACTTTTAATTATATTGAAATTTAAAACAAGATTTTAGCTGAAAACTGTCTAAACTGAAAATGTTTACTTTCAAAAGTTAAAGATTTACATATTAAGACTTTGAATCTCATCTTTCGCTGTGTTATCCTTGAGACAAGTATTTTCTCAAAATTGACACTTAAAAATACGGGAAAAAAGGTTTCCATAAAATCTTTAGAGATAGAGAAGCAGATCCTAGATCTACTTCTCCAACTCAAAACTAACATCCAAAAAAGAAGAGTAATTTTCAAAATGATTCTTTACTGCACTATAGAACACATACAGTACACAGAATATACTATATTTTTTTCTGCAGGAACTAATCAGCATTTTTTTTATGGGGATATCTTTAACAATACAATTGTTATTTAGACAATTTCTCAAACTTCCTAGCGAGAAAAGTTATGTGACTCGCTGAAGAACCCAATTTTAAGAATTGGGATGTCAAGTTCTCTAATTTCCAACAATGGGCATGGAGTGCTAGAGAATCGATGTTAGTGAGAAATGTTCTAATGATCCTCACTGCGGCTCCTAACTTCTGGTTTCACCGGACACTTCCACCCCATCGCACTCATGGAGCTTCACTCCTAATCACGACTCACCTTCAGCGGACCACCGGCAAAGAGGCTGAAGTCCTCTCTCCTGTGGGGCTCTGCCCCAGGACTCTTTGCCCCAAACCTTAAACACTAAGTTTTGGATTCAATGTCTTTATTTATCCAAGGACTTGCTTCTTGATGCATCATCACCTCTGAACAATGTGTAGGTCCTTTTATTCAGTGTATATACTCAAGTCTTAGGTTGATTGTGGGACCCTTTAAAAGACAGCAATGGGTTTTAAACAATCTTTCCCCAGTTTTCATTATTAAATTGGAGTATATGATAATCACCAGAAAGATATTACTTAAAGAATGTGTAACATGGGATCTTGCTGCTTCGACAACATTCAGTACACAAATGTATTCAAGACACGAGTGGTAGGCTCATTCAGTGATTCACCTCCAAGGACAGCCACAAACATAAAACAATGTACTCAGAAATCTGACACTGGAACGCAAACTTTCTTCAAAAGTTTCATGTGTTTAAATATTGCAGGATGTTAAAAATTATCTCCAAAGTACAATGGCATGAAAAAATTACCTACATTGTATCTCAACAAAAATAAGGTGAATGCTAATTTGTAATGTATCTTTCAATCACTTCATCCACCTTTCAGGTTTTCAGAGATGAGACAACTGACCAGAGTTCACACATTTCCAAGAGAAGACTGTCTCCATTATCCGTTTNGATGAGACAACTGACCATAGTTCACACATTTCCAAGAGAAGACTGTTTCCATTATCCATTTTACAAATAAAATATTAAGGGTGAGGCTCTGGTATTTCATTTCAAATAGTAATGGCCTATTTTTCCAACTACGAAAATGTTTACATTCTACCTAAGAATCCCAGCGTTGGTCGTCTTAAGTACAGATCCCCAAATCCTTACACCGCCTTCAGCTTGAACGTATTTCAACCAGTTCCCATAATTACTACAATATTACTATTATCTTAGTCTCACTGCCAAAAACCCAGCTGCAGGCTAACTATGCAAGAATGAGACACTGTTGAAATGACTAAAAAAAAAATTTCTTTTTACCCTTAGTGCATTAAGCTAAATCCTGCAATTAAATAAAACCAAGTAACACACACACACACACACACACCCCTCCTCCTCCTCCTCCTCCTGAGAAAAGAAAGGAAACGAGAGAGAAAGAAACAGCAAGTCCTTCTTCCACCTAAGCCGGCAGCAGAGCTGGGGGCTGGGTTGGGAAGAGGGGTAAACTTGGAGGCACAATGAATCAACGAGGTCTCCGGGGCTTTCGCCCCGAAAACCACAGGGCCACAGCAAGTTGAGCGCCAGCTGCGGGAAAGGAGCCGGCCCGGACCGGGTTCGAGGCCCGCCCTTCCCTGCCGGAGGGCCAGTGAGTCCCCATATCGGGTCCGGGCTATTCCCCCCCTCCAGGTCCCCAAGGATTTCCCTCTTCCTCCTCCTTCCTCTCTCCCCCCTTTTGTTTTTGAGGCAATCGGCCGGCTCCCAAGGAGGCCGGCTGCCCTCCCCAAGCCCCCGGCCTCCCTGTGCGCTCCAGCCTCGAGCCCCTCCGTCTCTCCGAGACCCCCGAATCCACCAACCTCCGCATCTTTCACGAACCCCCCCAGGCTTTCTCATGTCCCCCCAAACCTCCCCGTTTACCCGAGCCCCCGGCCTCCCCTCGT
>NW_023200682.1:0-4300 GCF_002007445.2 Ailuropoda melanoleuca
TTCCCACAACGCCGGGATCATGCCCTGAGCCGAAGGCAGACGCTCAACCGCTGTGCCACCCAGGCGCCCCTGCAAGAGCCTTTGATAAACAGAGAACGGGTGGCAGCCAGCAGAGGCAACCTGCCACAGCTGATGGAGATTTAAGGGAGAAGGTTAGGGCTCTTCATGAGCCGAAATAATGGGAAGGTCCTCCCGGTCTCTGGAGCATAGGGCTGGACACAAAGCCCTCTGTCACCAAAGTAATAATGATACCCCTACTCCCTCTTCTTCTGTCCCCATCACCAGCCACTCTTACACTTTATGTCTCATGCACACTGGCCTCATTTCTGGTCCTTCAATTCTCAGGCCCTGTTTCCTCCTCTGGGCCTTTGCCCTGCTGTTCCCTCTGCCTGGCACACTGTTCCCTCAGATCTCCCACAGCAGCCCCTTCTCATCCTGCGGGACTCGGCCTGCATGTCACCTCCTCAGAAAGGCCTTCCCAGACCACCCAAAATGAGACAGTGGCCCCACCCCCCATTATTATCCCATCCCCCATTCTGTTTCCTGTCCTACATTTTTCACAATCTGGAATTTTCTGTGTATTTATTTGTTTAGCTGTGTATTGTCTAACCTCCTGAACTGGAACTTCACGAGAACAGATGGATCCATGTATCTAGTTCACTGCTGTGTTCTGGAAGCCAGACGGGGTTATGTGCAAAAGTACATGTATCTAGTTCACTGCTGTGTTCTGGAAGCCAGACGGGGTTATGTGCAAAAGTACGCAGTCAATACTTGCTCAAGGAAGGAACAGAAGTGGGTGATTATGTTGCTAGTTCTCACATGTGTTGCTTTGCATTCCATTTGTTCCATTTTTCTTGTGTAATATGGATCTGACCAGGGAGTGATGGGGCCTTGACTCCGAGAAGAACCTTCACGTACTCAGATTGGACAAAATATATATATAGATGTATATTTTTTATTTATTTATAAATAAAATTTATATATAAATAAATAAATTATTTATTTATAAATAAAAATATATTTATAAATATATTTATAATTTATTTATATATATATAAATATCTCTTCTCTACCCCATTATTCTAGACCTTCAAGGATAAATCACTATGCCTCACATGGGCCTAGGAATCTTAAAATACATTTTTTAAACAAATTGTTTGTGTAGACAGAGACCGGGGGCCGGGGGGGACTGGTTCGTGTGCGCGCATGCATGCGTGTCTGCGTGCACGCATTTACCTGTGCCTCGCACATTCTAGGTGTGGCCCCGCAGTCAACCCTGTGAGGTCTGGAGCTGAGCTGGCCCTTCAGAGCTGCACTGAACTGAGTCAAGGGGCCGAATCTTTATAGCCCTGCATTTACCAGTCTTTGGAAAGGGATGTCTCGCAGGGAGGACTTCGGGCAAGGCAGCTCCCTTGGGCCAGGGGCATTCCCTGGGGAGGGACTCCACCCTGACCTCTCCGCACCAGCCCAACGGGCAGCAGCAGTGTCTGGTTCTGAAGGCGAATCGGGGAACACATCACAGCCTCTGGCCCCAGCCGCAGGCCTCACTCACCCAGGCTGCCGCAAAAGCTCCCCAGCAGGCCTCCATCCTTCCAGTGTTGCCCCAAACTGGATTTCCCACCTGGCAGCCCGAGAAAGCTTGTGAAAATCTGCGTCAGCTTCTGTCCTTCCTCTGCTCAGAGGCCTCCTGGCTCCCACCGACTCAGGATAAAACCCCAGGTCCTTGCCACGATGCTGAGGACCCGCCCCCATGGCCTCTGTGACCTCATGTCCCACCGCTGTCCCCCTCGCCACGCGGCCGAGCTCTGCAGGCCTGCCTGGGCTTGCTGGACCATGCCAGGCACACGCCTGCTGCAGGCTTCGTGCTCACCGTGCTTATTCTGCAGGCTCTGCCCCGAGGAGGCCATGGCCCACTGCCTCAGTTGCTTCCTGTCTGCCAAGCGAGGTCCTCCCCCACCGCCCATTTCAAATTGCCAACCACAGTCTGGAGTCGGTTGAATAATGCACCCCCCCCATATACGTCCATGTCCTCGTCCCCAAAACTTGTGCATTTTTACCTTCCAGGGCAAAAGGGACTTTGCAGGCGTAATGAAGTGAAGGACCTTAAGATGGGAAGGTGATTCCCTGCATGGCCCCAAGAGAACCACACAGGTGTTTAGAAGGTCCTTACAAGAGGGACTCTCAAGAGTCCGAGAAAGTGTAACAGCAGAAGCAGGGATGGGGCAGGTGCCCCCTGAAGCTGGAGGGAGGAGCCACGAGCAGGGAATGCAGGAACACAATGGATATTAGAAGCCAAAGGCAAAGAGATGGATTCTCCCCCAGAGCCCCCAAAAGGACCCAGCCTTGCTGCCACCCTGACTTTAGCCCAGGGAAAGGGACTATAGCCTCTGGCCTGCGGAACACTGAGAGAAGCAGATCTGTGTTGTTCCAATGAGCCACGTTTGTGATCACTTGTTACAGGAGCCCTAGGAAACGAATACACCCTCCCGCACGCCTAGGGCTCCCCATCCCCGCGCCGGCATCTGTTACTGTTACAGATTTGTCTCTCCCTGCCACTTGATCATGTGCCTTCTAGAATCACAGCCCCGGGATTACTGATGGTCCATCCACCCCCGTGGTGTGCAGCAGCCAAGCACGGGGCAGAAGCACCAAGAATCTAAATTCGGTCTGCACGGGGTCAAGTCCCCGCCTGCCACTGACCAGCCAGGTGACCCTGGGTAAGTCAATTTACTCCCCAGTGACTCTATTTCATTATCTAGGCTGGGAGTGTAATAGTAACCTCTTTCATGGGCTTAGGATAGAATTAAAGGAGTTTGGTAAATAAAAGTCTTAGAACAGTACTGGCATGTCATATGCACCCTAGATACATTTTAATTATTATTACTATTCATTCACCAAATGTCGACTGAAACCTGTTTGAGGCACACGGGCTACAATTGTGAATGGGGCACAGTCCCTATCCTCCCAGAGTTGACATTTGACTGGGGCAACAGACAGACATGACAATTACAGACAATAATCTGTGCTAAGAAGAGGATAAAGTAGGGTGGTGTGATGCGTGGTGAAAAGGGGGCGGAGACCTCTGTAGACGAGGTAAGCCTGGAAGGCCTCGTGGAGGAGGTGTCTTTTCAGCTGAGCCCAAAGGATGAGGAGGAGCTAGAAGTGCTCAGAACCAAGCAAGGAGAATCTCAGATGGGGTCAGTGCAGCAAATGCAAAAGCCCTGAGTGGGTAAAGGAGCTGGGTGTTGAAGAAAGAGCAAGGCCTGTGTGAGCCGAGTGGAGTAAGGTTACAGAGGCAGCCAGAGACCAGAGTGAAGAATTTCAACGTACACTTAATGGGAGCCATTGAAGGGATCTGAGCAGTGGAGAAACATGGTCTGATTTTCTCTCTTCCACGGTCCCTCTGACCGCCGTGTGGGGCTAGAGTAGAAGCTGGGAAACCACTGGGGCCGCAAGGCAAGGGTGGCTGATGCCAGGGAAAGGCAGGGAGATGGGGCCAATGGACCCATGCAAGGTGCCTTCTGGAAGCGGATCCATGGAGATAGCTGTGCTGTTGGGCTGGTGGTGGGGAGAGAATGAGTCGAGGGAGACCCAGGGCATTGGCCTGAGACACTGGGCCCCCGATGCTTGACCAATGCAGACGTCTGGGGAGGAGCAAAGGGACCCACTCTCAGAGACCCATTTGCAAGGAGAAACTCCCAGAAAGCCTGAGCCCCACGTGTGTGTGTGCAGGGAAGGGGAAGCGTTCCTTGTGGTGGGGCAGTGATTAGAAAGGCGTGCCAGGGTGTGACTGTAGACGATTTACCCAGAAGGAGCGTGGCTCCCTCTCCTCGTGGTAATTAGAGCCTGCAGTGCATTCCATCAGTGGGGACCCGGGGAGCGTGGATGTGTCAGGACTCATCCCTCCTGCAGCCTAGGGAGTCCAGGGCCAGGTGGTTCTCTTAAATGTGCCCACCAGTTGTCCCAGGGACAGCCCCGTCCCCAAGTTTAATGCTTACTGACTGATATTTGAAAAGAAGGAAAGCCCATGGGGGACAAAACAGACACCCCCATCACCCGATTTCCAATCTCAGTCGGTCTTGGCGGAGCATGTCAATAGGGGACATCATTGACGTTTTGTGCAAGGCAATCCATTACGAGGGACTGTCCCAGGCATTGAAGTACATTTATCTTTACCCCAATCGTTTATACAACTGAAAACACCCCACTCATTTCCAGGCACTGGGGTTGCATGCAAATCTAACTCTTAAAAATGCCTTAGAACCTCAGTGGGGGAAGTGCCCCTCTCTCGTGCTCCACT
>NW_023200683.1:0-596 GCF_002007445.2 Ailuropoda melanoleuca
CATCCCGATTTGCTTGGGCCTCGGAGGCTCCCCAGAAGGTGGGACCGTTGGTGCTGAAACTAGGTCAGACCTAGGCACACGGGGATGCTTGCCCGCACTATTTCAACGAGACCGGAGTCTTCCATTTAAAATTTCAATGTCGCCCGTTCCCTCCCCTCACATCCTTGATTCCCACCTACTCTGCTCTTATATTTCCTTTTTTCTTTATAGGGTCCTCACCTCCAACCTCCTACACAGTTCACTTACGTGTTGTGTTTCTTGTTTCGAGCGTTCCCTGCTGTATCCCTAGAATCTGGAGTGGCTGAGGCGGGGTTCTCAAAGTGCGGTCCCTGGGCTGCAGCAGCAGTACCTGGGAGCTTGTTAGAAGTGCCAGCTCATGGACTTCACCCCTGACCCAGTGAGTCAGACACTCTGGGGGTGAGTCCAGGGATCTGTGTGCTAACAAGGCCTCCAGAGGTGCATTGACGTTACGAGTCANCTGACGTTACGAGTCACTGCCCCAGCACATAGCAGGGGCGCAATAAATGTTTGCTGAATGACTTCTGGGGCGTGAGTCCTCTCCATCCATTCTACAGAAATGGGTTCTCAGTGGGCTC
>NW_023200684.1:0-322 GCF_002007445.2 Ailuropoda melanoleuca
ATGCCATATGAGGTTCAAGTAACAGTGGAATTTAAGAGGAGTGAGTTTCTTCATGGAGGCTTTAGGAGAGTCGCAAGCAGGAGTAAGCATTTTAACAGCCATAATTTTAACTCAAACATAGTATGGCTCTGCATATATTTTAGCATTTCTCGTAATGTTTATATAACTATAATGCATGGCTCTCACCTGCTTGCCTGAATTCAGTAGACTTCAGAAGAGAGGAACAATTGGACCTGTAAGATTTTTTTTTTTTTTAAAGATTTTATTTATTTATTTGACAGAGATAGAGACAGCCAGCGAGAGAGGGAACACAAGCAGGGGG
>NW_023200684.1:345-670 GCF_002007445.2 Ailuropoda melanoleuca
GAGGGAGAAGCAGGCTTCCCGCTGAGCAGGGAGCCCGGTGCGGGGCTCGATCCCAGGATGCTGGGATCATGACCTGAGCTGAAGGAAGATGTGTAACAACTGAGCCACCCAGGAGCCCCCATTTTCAGTGTTTTAAAATAATTTTTATATTTCTAAACTCTGTGGTGAAATTTTTTAAAATTTTTTATTTATTGAGAGAGAGAGAGAATGAGCTGTGGGGAGGGGCAGAGGAGTGAGAGAGAAGCAGACTCCCTGCTGAGCAGGCAGCCCAGCCCGATGCAGGGCTTGACCCCAGGATCCAGACATCATGACCTGAGCTGAAGTC
>NW_023200685.1:0-1058 GCF_002007445.2 Ailuropoda melanoleuca
AAAAAAGAAAGAAATCTTGCTATTTGCAACAACATTCATGGACCTTGAGGATATTATGCTAAGTGAAATAAGTCAGACAGGGAAAGCCAGATACCATACGATTTCATTCATGTGAAATCTTAAAACAAAACAAAACAAAACAAAACAAAACTCATAGATACAGAGAACACATTACTGGTTGCCAGTGAGTGTAGGGAGTGGGAGGTGGGTGAAGTGGTTCAAAGGGAGGTAAAGGGGGTCAAAAGGTACAAACTTCCAGTTATAAAATAAATAAATAATGAGAAGTAATGTAGAGCATGGCAACTCTGGTCGATACTGTATTGCATTTTTAAAAGTTGCTAAGAGAATAAATCTTAAAAGTTCTCATCACAAGAAAAAAATTACATAACTATGTCCTGTGATGAATGTTAATTAAACTTATTGTGGTGGTAATTTTTTAATATATACAGATTTTAAATCATTATGTTGTACAACCGAAACTAGTCCCACTGACCTTGAACAATGCAGGGTTAGAGGTACTGACTTACTACACAGTAGAAAATCCACAAATAATTTTGACTCCACAAAAATGTAACTACTGATAGCCTACTGTTGACTGGAAGCCATACCAATAACATAAACAGTCAATTAGCACATATTTTGGATATCGTATGTATTATACACTATATTCTTATAAGAAGTAAGCTACAGAAAATAAAATGCTATTAGGAAAATCATAAGAAAAAGAAAATAGGGGCTCCTGGGTCACTCAGTTGGTTAAGTGTCTCATTCTTGATTTGGGCTCAGGTCATGATCTCAGGGTTGTGAAATTGAGCCCCGTGTTGGGCTTCACACGGACATGGAGCCTACTTAAGATTCTCTCTCTTCCTCTCCCTCTACCCCTACTCCCTGATAAAAAGAGAAAATGCAATTACAATACTGTACTGTATTTTTTTTAAAAAAATCCACTTATAGGGGCGCCTGGGTGGCACAGCGGTTAAGCGTCTTCCTTCGGCTCAGGGCGTGGTCCCGGCGTTATGGGATCGAGCCCCACATCAGGCTCCTCTGCTATGAGCCTG
>NW_023200687.1:0-650 GCF_002007445.2 Ailuropoda melanoleuca
CTTATCTCACAAATACTCAGTTGCTCAGGCAACTTGGATGAACGCAGCTGGGAGACCAATCTTAAGACACACCATCTAACATTTTATTTCCCCCCTTCTATATGCCCAGAGCTGCATCACAGGCCGAGCACGGGTAACTTCTGGCTTGTTCGTTCCCTAGAGTCATCTGCACTCCAATTTCCTCCCTACCTTTGATTTTCACTTCCAGCTACACCTGCACTGTGCTGTCTGTCATGTCTGTTCTCTGAGCAAGAAGGCCAAATGGCACCTCCACTATCACTGGAAAAGTCTAGGCTTCTCTTCCTAACATTCAAAACCCTAAAAACCCTGGGGCTCCTGGGTGGCTCAGCTGGTTAAGCGTCTGCCTTCAGCTCAGGTTGTGATCTCAGGGTCCTGGGATTGAGCCCCACATCATGTTCCCTGCCCAGTGGGGAGCCTGTTCTCCCTCTGCCTCTGCCCACCACNTTCTCCCTCTGCCTCTGCCCGCCACTCCCCCTGTTTGTGCGTACGCTCTCAAATAAATAAATAAAATCTTAAAAGAAAAAACGACTTAAAAACCCACTCTTTCCTGCTGATCCATCTTTATAATTCCTCCTCTAACAGAGTCATAGTTCAGCCGGCTCCTTTACTGATGCCTCTGTAAAAAGGAC
>NW_023200688.1:0-600 GCF_002007445.2 Ailuropoda melanoleuca
GATAGTGGGGTGTTGAGGTCCCCTACTATTACTGTGTTCTTATCTATATGTCTCTTTATTTTGGTTAAGGGAACGCATACATCTTAACACCAAGAAAGAAACAGAAAGAGAGACAGAAAGAAAGAAAGAGAAAATCCACCAAATAATCTGATTAAAAATAGGTAGAGGATCTGAATAAACATTTTCCCAAAGAAAACATACTGATTGCCAATGAACACATGAAAAGATGCTCATTACCATTTATCACTAGGGAAATGCAAATCAAAAGCACAATGAGATATTACTTCCCACCTGTTTGAAGGGCTAGCATCAAAAAGACAAAAAATAAGTATTGGTAAAGACGTGGAGAAAGGAAACCTTTATACAAACTGGTGCAGCCACTGTGGAAAACAGCGTAGAGTTTCCTCAAAAAATTAAAANGTAGAGTTTCCTCAAAAAATTAAAAATAGAAATATCCTATGATCCAGCAATTTCACTTCTGGGTATTTATCTGAAAAAATGAAAACACTAATTTGTAGATACATGCACTGCTGTATTAAGTGCAGCATTATTTATAATAGCCAAGATATGAAAACTGTCCATCAACAGCTAAATGGATAA
>NW_023200689.1:0-1203 GCF_002007445.2 Ailuropoda melanoleuca
AGTTGAATGCCAAGATCCGGCATCATTAAATTCAGGATCTCAAGTGAGCTGAACTCTGGAACTTAAATTTGTTTTTGTTTTTGTTTTGTTTTGTTCCTTGAAGCTCTTTAGTTATCCCCTGGCCAGGGATAAATTGCCTCCAGTTAACGGTCTATTAAAAGGACACCACTTGAATATTTTATAGGGTCTCCAAAGTCTTACTCTACTTTCTAATAATAACAATCTAAATATGAAATGATTTTGCTTCTGTTTATTTTTCATCCCCATGCATAGCCATGACCTTGTGAGCTAATCTTTGGTGACCACAAATATAGTTTCTGTTTCATTATTNGTTTCATTATTTAAAAAAAGCATTCCAGGGGAAGCTGGAATTTTCTGGAGCTTATATGGACAACAGTTTAAATATGGAAACCCGATTTCTTTTTATTCTTAATTTTTAACCTTTTTTTTTTTTCAGCAAAGAAATACTCAGAACTGACTCAAAATCGCTGGGCACATTTTATAACATCCCAGCATGTCACCAAGCATCAAGTACAGGAGGAAAGTCTCTGTCTGGTCCCTTTCACAATTTACACAACAATGATTTATTAGTATTGATATTTATTATTTACTTTCACAACAATTCTCTCCTCTCACCGTCTTTCCCCTCCGCTGAGCACCTTGTGCTCCTGTGCCCTCCTGGCCCTTTTTGCCCATCGGTAGCCGGAGAGACAGTAATCAGGAAGACAAACCCACGAGCAGAGGGTTAGGTTCCAAGAAGCCCTGTAAGCTGCAAAGGCCTGAGTTCATGTGCCCTTGAGAACACAGGATTCCCACTGTGCAGTTAATTGGACGCCGTTCAGCAGTGCGGCTGTGTGCAAAGCTGACTGCCTCCCCCACCCCCAGGCCTGAGTATCCTGGGTGGAAAGTGAAGGATTTGCATCCAACAGTCTTGAAGGTCCCTCTGGCTCCGATGTTCTGTGATCTGTAAAATGCAGATAATCACTGCCCTTCCAGGTTAGCCGGAGCCCTGACAGTGGGCGGAGAGCGGATGCAGCAGACCTTTCCAAAGTTAAAAGCTGAGTAGTAACTATAGTAATAGTTATGGTAATGTGTTGATGACGAAGGAACCACAGAGACCAGAATGCCTTTGGGGGGGGGCTGCCTGTTTGTTAAGGGGAAGAGGAAGTGCAGGTTTCGTGAGATGATTGTGCCTGTGAGAAC
>NW_023200690.1:0-798 GCF_002007445.2 Ailuropoda melanoleuca
GACTGAGCACAGGCTGGAGACGCGCTCTTTCCCTCTCTGGCACAGGATGTCTCAACCTCAGCACCACTGACCTTTTGGACCAGATACCTGTTTGTTGTGGAGGGATGTCCTGTGTGTTGTAGCAGGTCTAGCAGCATCCTGGTCTTTGACAGATGCCAGTTACAACACCTCCGCCCCCCGCCCCCCGCAAACTGTGACAAGCAACAGTTTTCCAGACAATACCAAATGTCCCCTAGGGGNAGGGGTAATACTGCCCCAGTTGAGCGCCATTGCTCTAGATGTGTAGCAAGGAGATCAAGCTGTCCCTTTTGAAATGTTTGTCAGGGTAGGAGTACAGAACACAGAAATAGATTTTAGATGAAAAGTGACCCAGCCATCAAGTTGTCTCAGAAATGATGTGTGTGGGGATGGAAACCAAATAACCAAGCAATAGAGAACTTAACTGTTTGAGTAAAACAGTTCTGAAGCAATGAACAAATTATCTCTAGAAGGGCAATACAAACTGTAAATGTCAATAATAAAAAAGACTGCACATCGTCGCACATAGCACGTCCCTTGTATACTAAGCATGGGCAAGCAAGCGCTCATGGCAATAACCATTTATTTCGGGCCCATGGTGAGCCGGACCCATCTATCACTGCGATAATAGTCATCATGGATCTTCAGGAGCTGAACTAGCGCAGACTCCCATGATTTGTTCTCTACCTCACCTATGCTTACCTCGAAGCAAAACGTTCAGGTGCTCTTAATTCCTTAGGCAGAAGCAATATTTTTTTCTCTGTTGGTTTTCTGCTTTCC
>NW_023200692.1:0-898 GCF_002007445.2 Ailuropoda melanoleuca
AAGCAGGCTCATAGCGGAGGAGCCTGTTGTGGGGCTCGATCCCATAACGCCGGGATCACGCCCTGAGCTGATGGCAGATGTTTACCTGCTGTGCCACCCAGGCGCCCCAGGAGATATTAATTCTGAATAAGAGGACAGAGGAAGAATATATAAAGAAGACAACAGCTGAATAAGACTTGGGAAAATTAACAGAGTTGTTCTAAACAATCTTATGGGGAGGTGGACTTTCAGTCAGTGAGAACAATATGAGAAAAGGTACAGAGCTTGAAGTACAGGGCCTGTAACCAAGTGAAGATCAAGCCAGATATAACGGGATATAACTGGGACTAAAGGTATAGGTGCATGTGGGGAAGGACAGAGATATTTGAAGATAAGCCTAGAACAACAGACTGGGTAGATTATGAAGGAGGGCTTTGACTGCCATACAAAGAAATGATAAGAAATAGGATGCCAATGAAGAATATTTTACTGAAGTATTAATATATCTGGAGCTGTGCTTTAGAAATACTGTTTAAAAACTCTATGGGGTGTATGTGTGCATAGCAGCACTATTCAAGGTTAAGGTGGTCTGACACAATGTTGTGATGTATTCATGTATGCCTTTCTTTATGAAATTAGACACAAATATGGCTATAATATTAAGAGTACATATGCCATTTATATGAGTGTNCGCCATTTATATGAGTGTTTCATGCACACATATATATTTCCTATACTTACACATGAGGATAATATTTTAGTCAAAATTATTTTTAATTTTATTATAATGTAATATACCACTTCGTATTGTATTTCTGCTCAAAAGAGAGCATTTCAATTTTGTTTCTTTCGCATACATAGGGGAACTTAAATAGTGCAATACCAACCTGGGCCATATTAGAACTACTGGTTTAGAAAT
>NW_023200693.1:0-4323 GCF_002007445.2 Ailuropoda melanoleuca
GGGATGGGCATTGAGGAGGGCGCGTGATGGAATGAGCACTGGGTGTTATATGCAACTGATGAATCACTGACCTGTACCTCCGAAAGTAATAATACACTCTATGTTAATTAATTGAATTTAAATAAAAATTAAAAAATTAAAAAAAAAGAGATTGAAATGAAAACATTCTCATGGGTCCAAAAATTCACAGACCTGGCATGACACCTTCTGCGCCTAAGGAAGGGGTGGGCGCCCACCAAGAAGGATGAAACAGGATTTCCCAGGGGTGGGGGTGGGGGTGGTGCTTGTCCTTCCACAGAAACCTCGCCTCACCGGGCCCAACACCTCCCACCCAATATGTCCCTCCTCCAGGGTGAAATGCAGCCCCCTTAGAATGTGGGGAGGGAAGGCTGAGTGGCCAGTCCTGCTCACCAACCCAGTCTCGCCTCTTCCCAGGGCCTCTCTGACCTCTGAGGCTCTGTTAGGGTCCCCTTCTGCTTCTGAGATGTTTCCCAAGACGCCCCCCTTCTTCTGCAACACTTCCCTTCGTTGCCGGTCCGGCGGGGGGCCCCTTCTGAGCTACCCGCTGCCTGGAGCGCCCCATACGCCCCCGTATGGCTCTGACCTTCAAATCATCCGTTTGCTCCTTCGTAGCCCCCAGCAGACCAGGAGCTCCTGGAGGGCAAGGAGGGAGTTTGCTCGGTTCAATCAGTAACTCTGAGCCCAGTGCGTGGCGTCCTGCCCCGCTTGTAGTAGTACAACGGATTAAATTATGTAAATTACACTGTAATTAAAAAATGTCCATTGTTGGAAAAATAAGACTGACATGCTATTGATGAAATTGGCAAAAGAGAACTTAACTTTGCACAATAAAAGAAGAGGAAGATACCACTTGATAGAATGTGACAGAACAGGTAAGCCCAAGCAGGTGTATCGTGTGGAGAACGCTGGGACTTTGGCTGAAAACAGTAACGCTTCGGACGGAAATGTTTTAGTTTGTACAGATTCCAATCGCACCAACGTTACTCCGTTTTTAGGGTTCTTCCAGCAGTTTCTCAGATAGTGTCTCAAGCTTTGGTTAGTTAATATAAAATTACATTTCATAACCAGTCACAAAATTGTGATTTGCTGTTTAAGCTGTTGAAATACCAGTTGATTTTTTTTTTAAAGATTTTATTTTTTTATTTGACAGAGAGAGAGAGCGAGCACAGGCAGGGGGAGCAGGAGAGGGAGAGGCAGACTCCCCGCCGAGCAGGGAGCCCGATGCGGGGCTCCATCCCGGGACCCTGGGACCATGACCCCAGCCGAAGGCAGAAGCTTCACCGACTGAGCCACGCAGGCGCCCCGAAATATCCCTTTTAAAAAAGCAATTAAAGGTGTTCAAAACACGGTAAATTCGGCAAAATGATCATTTGGTGGCTTGATTTCTCAGCGAATTGGTTTTGGTTCTTTTAAAGCTGGAAGGGTGGGTGACAGACTAGCGCTCGGAGACTTGGGAAGGCCCTTCCCCAGCTCCTACGGCAAACAGCAGGTTCTCACACGCACGTAAACATAGATGTGCCCACACACGCTCATATATTTTTACTATGGACTGAATGATGGTCCCCGCCCCCAGATTCCTATGTTGAAGCCCTAGACCCCCGTGTGCTGGTGTTAGGAGGTGGGGCCTTTGGGAGGTGATGGGGTCATGAGAATGGAGCCCTCGTGATGGGATCAATGCCCCTAGAAGAAGAGGCATGAGCTCTCTCTCTCTCCCTCTCTCCCTGCCACCATGTAGGACACAGTGGGAAGACAGCCATGGGCAAGCCAGGAAGAGAGTTCTCACCAGGAACCAGAGGGGTCAGCCCCCGGATCGGGGGACCTCCCGGCCTCCAGGATCACCTGGTCTTATGTTATAGTGGCCTGAGCAGACTCTGTTTTTTTAACAATTGAACTTTTTATTCGACAATAATTTTATACTCAGAGCAACACTGTATTCTCTCACTGATGTCCTTCCTTCTGTTCCAAGATCCAGTCCAGGTGCCACTTTGCCCTTAGCTGCCCTGTCTCCCCAGTCTCCCCAGGTCTGTGACAGCTCCTGATTGCCCTTAAATTTTTTGTGACTTTGACAATGATTTTTTTTATAAAGATTTTATTTATTTATTTGAGAGAGAGAGAGAGAGCGCGCTCATGAGTAGGGTGGGGGGAGGGAGAACGAGGCTCCTTGCAGAGCAGGGAGCCTGACGTGGGGCTCGATCCCAGGACTGTGGGATCACGACCTGAGCTGAAGGCAGACACTTAACCGACTGAGCCACCCAGATGCCCCTCGAGTTTGACAGTGTTAAGAAGTACTGGTCAATGTTTTGTGGAATGTCCCCCAATCCAGGCTTGTCTGCTGTTTTCTGCTGCTTAGTCTGAGGTTATGGGTTTGGGGGATGTACACGACAGAGGTAAAGGGCCCCCCATTGTGTCATTATCGGGTGCATAATGACATCCACAGGCAGACACCACCCTGTTCAAGTGATCAAGGTTACATGTGTATTTTTATGTTGTTACATATATTTGATTGTCACAAGCTGTGACATACATAGGGAAGCTTTGATTCCAGGCATCGCTCCAGCCAAAGTGTTTCTGGTTTCATAAGGAAGGTCAGGTGTGGGCCTGTCTTTAAGGAATGGGAAACTGAAAATTCCAGGGTCTCCGTACCTTTGCCACCGTGATCCAGGGTGTGGGCAGCAGAGCCAAGATTCGAACGTGACTCTAACTCCATATCCTTGTTCTGTGTTTTTTAAATTTTCTATTTTTTTATTTTTTAAGTAGGCTCCATGCCCAGCACAGAGCCCGGTGCAGAGCTTGAACTCACGACCCTGCGATCAAGACCTGAGCAGAGACCAAGAGTCGGACGTGTAACCCACAGAGCCAGCGAGGCACCCCCGTGTTTTGTGTTTCTTGTTTTTCCTTTTGGTGCCAGTGATTCCAAGTAACAAAACCAATAACAGAAACAGTAACTAAAAACAAACAAAGATTTTTGCTAAAACTTATTAAGACCTGGCTGTGAGCCTGGCGCTGTCGTGATATAGGCATTACTTTGTGTAATCTTTGGGACTGACTCACGACAAAGAAACCGTATATTCTTCTATTTGTCAGATGAAGAAACAGGCGTTGGCAGGTTCTGAAGCTGGCACATCGCTGAGCTGGCACGGGAACCAACCCTCCATCACACACATGGAGAACTGTTTTGAAAAATACCTGTCTATTGTCCATCTATTTATTATATGGATGTAAAATTCACAAAACATAAAATTAACCATTTAATTACTGATTTACCAATTTGGGATATTTCATAAAAACACTCATAAAGGGGCTCCTGGGTGGCTCAGTCGGTGAAGTGTCTGCCTTCGGCTCAGGTCATGATCTCAGAGTCCTGGGATCCAGTCCCGCGTCGGGCTCCCTGCTCAGTGGGGAGCCTGCTTCTTCTCCTGTATCCTTTCTCCCTCCCCTCACTCGTTCTCTCTCCCTCTGACAAGTAAATAAATAAAACCTTTAAAAATAAAAAAACAAAACAAAACAAAACAAAAAACCAGAATCATATAATATGTGGCCTTTTGTGTCCAGCTTCTTTTATTTACCACGACCTTTTCAAGGTCTGCCCATGTTCAGCCATGTCTCAATACTTCATGTCTTTCGATGGCTGGACCCTTTACCTTGTATGGATGGCCCGCCCTTTGTTTCTTCTTCATAGATAAACATTTGGGTTGTTTCTACCTTTTGGCTCTTGTGACTGGTGCTGCTATGACACTGACGTACCAGTCTTTGCTCGAACACCTGTTTCCAGTTCTTTCGGGTGTGGAATATTTGGTCTTACGGACCACCATGTGACACACATTTGTTTTTCCTTTGTTTTAAAATATGAGAACCAGAGGCCCCTGGGTGGCTCCATCAGTTACGTGTCTGACTCTTGATCTCAGCTCAGGTCTTGATCTCAAGGTTGTGAGTTCAAGCCCTGTGTTGGGCTCCATGCACAGTGTGGAGTGTACTTAAAAAAAATAATAAAATAAAAAATAAAATATGAAAACCTATTTTTGGTGTGATACTTTCCCCCAGATTTTTAATCTAAATGATACTAATTGCTTGCTCTTTCTTTCTTTTCTTCCTTCCTTCCTTCCAAGATTTTATTTATTTATTTGCCAGAGAGAGAAAGCATGGGAGAGAGAGAGGGTGAGAGGACAAGCAGGGGGAGCAGCAGGCAGAGGGAGAAGCAAGCTCCCTGCTGAGCAAGGGGCCAGGTGTGGGACTCGATCCCAGGACCCTGGGATCATGACCTGAGTGGAAGGCAGATGCTTAACTGACTGAGCCACCCAGGCG
>NW_023200694.1:0-2974 GCF_002007445.2 Ailuropoda melanoleuca
TCATGGATATCCTCTATTTCCTTGTTGTGTTTCTACATTGTCTATCCTCATGTCTGGTCCTTCTGATTCTTTTACATTTTTGTAGTAGTTTTGATTTGTTTCTTCCTCATCACTAAAATCTGCCAATTAACACTCAATTTCCTCCTTCCCACTGCCTCATTATCTCTAGTTGAGTTCTTGTATTTATGATTCATGTTCATAGAAGAACTTTATTTTGTAAGAAAATTTAAAGACTTCATTTTTTTAGAGAAGCTTAGGTTTACAATAACACTGCAAAGAAGGCATAGAGATTTCCATGTACTCCCTGACCCCACACCTGCACAGCCTCTCCCATTATCAACATCACTCATCAGAATCATACTTTTTAAATTTTTTTTAGCAAGGATAAACCTATATTTGCACATCGTAATCATCCAGAGGCCATTGTTTACCTTAGAGTTCACTCTTGCTGTTGTATATTCTGTGTGTTTGGACAAGGTTTAATGACATAGGTCCATCATTATAGTATGTAGCCTTTCGGATTAGCTTCCTCTAATAATATGCACCTACATTTTCTTCATGTATTTTCATGCTTTCACAGATCATTTCTTTTTAGCACTGAATAATATTCCATTGTCTGGATATAGCACAGTTTATTCTATCTATTCACCTACTAAAGGCATCTTAGTTTTTTTCTCAAGTTTTGGGAATTATAAATAACACCACTATAAACATCCATGTGCAGTTTTTTTAATGCAAACATAAGTTTTCAACTCTTTTTGGTAAAAACCAAGGAGCATGGTTGCTGGATCATTTAGTAAGAGTATATTTAGTTTTATGAGAAACTATAAAACTGCCTTCCAAAGTGGCTGTACTATTTTTCATTCCCACAGCAGTGAATGGGGATTGCCATTTTCCACATCCCCATCAGCATTCGGTGTCCTTAGTGTTTCCAATTTTGACCATTCTAGTAAGTGTGCAGTGATATCCCATTGTTATTTTAATTTGTATTTCTCTGATGACATATGATGTGGGGCAGCTTTTCATGTTTATTTGTCTTCTGTATACCTTCTTTAGTGAGATGTCTGTTAAGTTATTTGGCCCATTTTTAAGTTGGCTTGTTTATTTTCTTATTGTTGTCTTTTAAAAGTTCTTGTATACTTTGGATAACAGTCCTCTATCAGAGACATCTTTTGCAAATATTTTCTCCCATTCTGAGGCTCATCTTTTAATTCTCCTTACATAGTCTTTCACAGTTTTTAATGTTAATGAAGTCCAGCTTATTATTATTATTTTTTTCACAGACTGTGCCTTTGNTTTTTTTTCACAGACTGTGCCTTTGGTGCTGTATGTAAAAAGGCACTGGGGCACCTGGCTGGCTCAGTCTGAGGAGCATGTGACTCTTGATCTCAGGGTCCCGAGTTTGAGCCCCATGTTGGGCATAGAGATTACTTAAATAAATAAAAGTTAAAAAAAAAAAAGCATCACCATACCCAAGGTCATTTGTTTTCTCCTGGGTTACCTTCTAGGAGTTTCATAATTTTGTGCTTTACATTTAGGCCTGTGACCCATATTGAGTTAACATTTGTGAAGGGTGTCCAGTCAATTTCTATATTCTTTTTTTTTTNTATTTTTTTCACAGACTGTGCCTTTGTTGCTGTATGTAAAAAGGCACTGGGGCACCTGGCTGGCTCAGTCTGAGGAGCATGTGACTCTTGATGTCAGGGTCCCAAGTTTGAGCCCCATGTTGGGCGTAGAGATTACTTAAATAAATAAAAGTTAAAAAAAAAAAAAGCATCACCATACCCAAGGTCATTTGTTTTCTCCTGGGTTACCTTCTAGGAGTTTCATAATTTTGTGCTTTACATTTAGGCCTGTGACCCATATTGAGTTAACATTTGTGAAGGGTGTCCAGTCAATTTCTATATTCTTTTTTTTTTTTGCATATTAATGCCCAGTTGTTCAGCACCATGTTTTGAAGAGATGCCTTTGTTCCATTGTACTGTCACTGCTTCTTTGCTTCTTTTTCAAATACTAGTTGACTATATATATATATGGAGGTCTATTTCTGGATTCTGTATTCTGTTCCCTTTATCTATTTGTCTATTTCTCTTTTTTTTGCCCCAATACCACATTGTCTTGATTACTGTAACTTTTCAGTAGATCTTAAAATCAGGTAGTGTCAGTCCATCAACTTTGTTTTTTACCTTCAATGTTGTATTGGAAATCACGACATTAAAATTTTAAATACATAGTAAAATTTTAGATCACAACTTTCATATATGTTCTTTAGGAATATTTTTGATATGTGTTCTTCATTTGTTGCTCTCTTTAATACTTTTTTCTAATATTTTTGTATCAATGGCCTACCAGTTCCTTCTTTAATATTTATCTATTTAAAGGATTGAATTTTCCCAGAGAAGGTTTTATGTACCTAATTTCCTCTGTAAGTGTGTGTATGGTGATGGAAGATGGAATGGTGTGTGTGTGTGTGTGTCCATGTGTAAAGGTCCAGAATTTCCAGGATTTAAAACTCAATATTCTATTAATTTATCTTCAATTCTGATCTAGGCTTGCATATCTAGGATGACCATTTACCTAAGATCTCAAGAAAGGGACCAGCATTAGTCCTGGATGCTAGAGAATCCCTTAGGTATTTTATACATTTTTGGAGCTTTTGTACAGAGTCATCCTTGGAAAATCAAAACAGTGAGTGAGAAAATGTTAATCAGTATGAACTCAAAACCATTATAAATACTATTTACCAACCATATCCAGTGAACTTTACAATTTGTCTGCATTTGACCACACAGGACTCTAGTGAAAATATCCTTAAGTCTAGAGTTACACGGAAGGTAAGTTTGGGTACATAGCACTTACATTGTAAGCACTGAGCCAAAGAAATATCCAAAGTAGATATAGGATAGGAAAAAACTAATTTAAATTTTCCCATTGTAAAGGAATACACAATGGGAAATACATGTTTTGGTGTGAA
>NW_023200695.1:0-702 GCF_002007445.2 Ailuropoda melanoleuca
CTTCACGTTCCCGCCACGTGCACAATCCGTTCCCCCATCATTACCCCGAGGAGTTGGGGAGGGTGCGTGGACCCCCCATGTATTCACATGCACTAGTGCTTCTGTGAAAGGCCTCAGCGCGCAAGGGAAGGGCCGGGAGCAAATGTCAGCCGACAGCACAGATGAGCAGGGGCTCTGGGGGGCAGCAGACGGAGGGGCTGGCATGGTGCTGGGAGCACCCTGGAGCGGGGCTGCACTCGACCACTCGACTGACCACTCGACAGTGGTGGCCGCCAGCAGCTTTGCCTACTGCTGTCCCTTCTGGCCATCCCCTCCCCTCTCCCCTGCATCAGGCCTGGGTGTCTGGGGCCGTGATTTATGCCCCTTCTCCTNCTTCTCCTGCCGGAGGGACTGAGCCTCCCTGGAAATCGTGCAGAGAGTGTCTGAGACACTCAGGGCTCAGGTCTGCCCTTCTCCTTAAAGGCGAAGAGGCAGGCTCTCCTGCATGCCTTGTGTACGTGATCACACGTGTGTGGGTGTACGCACGTGGGTGTGAGCCTGGGTGTGCACCCGCATGGGTGTGGTGGGTGGGTGTGCACGCTTGCGTGGGGTGAAGGCACAGGTGTGCCGGTAGGTGTGCACAGGTGTGACTGTGCGGCCTGTGCCTGTGTGAGAGCTCAGGGGCTGCGTAAGGCCACCTGTGCATCCCTTGCTCTGTCACAC
>NW_023200696.1:0-660 GCF_002007445.2 Ailuropoda melanoleuca
CTTTAGGATTTTCTATATGTAAAATCCTGTTGTCTGAAAATAAAGACAATTTTATGTCTTTCTTTCCAATTCTGATACCTTTTATTTCTTGTTTTTGCCTGATTGCTCTGTCTTGGACTTCACACCATTCAGTAGTTGTGGTGAGAGTGGACACCCTTGTCTTAATTCTGATTTTAGAGAAATAGCTATCAGCCTTTTACCATTGAGTATGATGTTGGTTGCAAGCTTGTCATATATGGCTTTTATTATACTGATGTTTCTTCTATGCCAGATTTGTTGAGTTTTATCATGAATGGATGTTGAATTCTGTTGAGTGCATTTTCTGTATTTATTGAGATGATCACATGCTTCTTTCTGATTATTTTATTAATGTGATTATCGCCTTGCTTGATTTGTGTATGTTGAACCATCCTTGCATTTCAAGATTAAATTCCACTTGATCATGCTGAATGATCCTTTTAATGTGNCTTTTAATGTGCTGCTGAATTTGGTTTGTTAGTATTTTATTGAGAATGTTTGCATCCATATATATTCATGAGAGATATTGGCCTGTAATTTTCTAGTAGTGTCTTTCTGGTTCTGGTATCAGGATATTGATGGCCTTGTGAAATGAGTTTGGGAGTGTTCCTGGTACTTTGATTTTTTGGAAGAGTTTGAGAA
>NW_023200697.1:0-620 GCF_002007445.2 Ailuropoda melanoleuca
CTGATCTCTGAGTGAGTAGCTTGGCAAGTATCTGGTGTGTGGCTTTGGGAAGCAGTGAACCTCTCAGCTTCACTGTGAATAAAGGAAGTTAGAGCAAAAGGTCTGCAAAAAGTCTGTAAATATTTTCAGCAGCGCTCTCATGGGCTTAGTTGAGTGTGACCTGGACTTCGCTCTTTGGGACCTTCAGTGAAAAATCAGCTGGGTGGGGAATATTCGCCAAAGCACCTTACTTGTCCAGGGACCAGGATCCCCAGAGAGGAATCCAGTGCTCCAACCTCAATCAGATCTTCACCTTAAGAACGATCTATTCCAACAGCCCAGAGAGGAATCCAGTGCTCCAACCTATCTTAGTTTCCCCAACCAGATCTTCACTTGAGAACGATCTATTCCAACAATGACTACCTTCATGCTGAATTGGAGGCACCTGAGTNCCAGATTTTCTGATCTAAAGGTAGGTGATGTGGCTGGAAAGAAGGTACAAAGTCAGCCATAGGATGTTGCGGGAAGATAATTCCTTTCTTTAAGCCACAGGTTTTCATTTGTAAATAGGGTGGTTTGGTTTGGAGAAATTTTGGGGAGTGTGGGTAGGGGATGAGGCTATGAATCAAATTTATTCATTT
>NW_023200698.1:0-902 GCF_002007445.2 Ailuropoda melanoleuca
TCACATAGCCCCAGATCAGTCACATAACTTCTCTATACCTAGATTTATTCTATGTTGGATGAATAGTGTAGCATAAAAATGTCTTTAGATTCACAAATTAAAAGTTTTTTCAGAGTAATACCCTCTTAGGTTCCTTACATGCAAGGGGAGGAATAACCCCACTAATATTACTGAAGTCGGCTCTGTATGCTTGCCATCAACCTCAAGCCAGGCCCCTTTAGGTGGTGGGCCTCTGGCTAGCTTTGCTGGTTCTGTCCCAGTTCATGATTTCTGCCTCTGTGTCTGGCATGAGCATACAGTGGATACTCAATGAAAATTTTCTGAATGAAGTAATTAATTCATTACTCATTCATTCATTCATTCAAAAGATACTTGTCAGGGACAAATATCAGCTCACTGGGACCAGAATCTTAACATTCCTTTATTTCTGAGGGTTATTTTTTTCCCTAGTGTTTTAACAGGCAAATTAGTAATTTGCTAATATTGAATATTACTGACAAATATTACAGAAGAAAAGACTTCATGATTTCCATAAACATAAGCAAAATAATGATAGCAAAATAATAGTACTATATGTGTTGGTCATTGTTTGTATACAAAACCCTATTATGAATAAATGTATTGATAATATTTTTTTGCACTAGATGCCTTTATGAGATATTTACAGATAATGAAACTAAGAACAGGAGAAGTNCAACAAAGTTCATACAGTATGTGATGGTGTTAGGACTGGTAAACAGTTTAAATATAGGTTCTAAGATCTTAAATACTGTGGGGAGAGTACTAGTACTTGTGTTTCCAGAAATTTTGTTAGTATTCGTGTGTGTGTGTGTGTGTGTGTGTGTGTGTGTGTGTATCATAGTCACTCTCTCCACTCTCTCTACTAAAAAATTATTAGACAA
>NW_023200699.1:0-620 GCF_002007445.2 Ailuropoda melanoleuca
TTAAATAATACCACAATCAAAGATTGTCTTATGAGCTATAGACTCATTCTTGGAATCTTTTAAAGACTAAAAAATTCTTATTATAGTCAAAAATGAGCTTCTGATGCCCATTACGTTTCTTGAAATAAAAACTTGAGAAAACACTGAAATCTAAGACTGGGAAATCATCTAAAATCTGGGAGAGATATCTACTAGTTATAAGGCAGATGGAACTAGTTGGAGAAAAACCCAGTGGAGTTCACCGCTGATACACATAGGTTCACCTCAGACACTGTAGAGAGGTTGGCAGACACTTGAATCTGCCTAACCAACCCATCTGCCTTTGCTCAAGGGACTGTGCCAACAAGGAANCATCTGCCTTTGCTCAAGGGACTGTGCCAACAAGGAAGGTGAACAGAACTGTGTCCCTCCAGTGACTCATCTCAGTTCACACTCCCGCCAAACAGCATGGGTGTGGTAGGTGTGAAGCTGGTGCTGACCTGTTGCATTTTGGAAGCTCTGGTCCGCACAAAGTACCTGATGCATATGCAGGGACGGGAGCAGCATCCCGCAGAGGCACAGGCTAGGACTTGTGACTTTGATGATGGCATATTCATTCTAAGAATAGAGAACAGAACCAA
>NW_023200700.1:0-2765 GCF_002007445.2 Ailuropoda melanoleuca
TAAGGTCTGACCAGGGACCAAGTGACCACTCACGGCTGCACACGATCCCATCTGACAACCAGGACATGGAGGTGGGGGTGGCACCTCTACTGGCTTATACTTACCTGGACTACTTCCAGAAAGGGATTTAAAACCACTTGGGGGTGGGGGGACCTAATAGCTCAAAAGTAAATGAGATGATTGGGACTAAGGAAAACTAAGGGTAAATAATTGAGTCTTCTGGAAATTTTAGTACCGAAGGATGCTTATACTGGAAGAGTACAGAAGTCAGCTCAGCAGAGCTGGAGAACAAAACGATTGGCCTGATCTCATGCAGAGACAGACATATAGAGACAGCTACTAGGTCACTTCGGAAGCTTTAAGCCACTAAGAATCAACAAAGGAAACTGGCTGGTGTGATCAACTCTGTAGGACATCGGAGCCGAACATTTTATAGGGAGAGTTAAAGACTGAAGGTCCTGTGACCACGTTCCCCTCTTCCCCTCCCCCAGTTTGTCCTGCTGAGGTCAAGGAACCAAGCTGGGCTCCATTAAACACTCAGCCCCAAAGAACACACTGACTGCATGACACTCGCCTTCAGCTGCCACAACACCGAGTACTGACAGGAAATTCTTTGTTCTACACCCAACATTAAAGATTGGAGAGGACAATCCAAATCCTTAAACACCCATGACTTAGACACCCCAGGAACAGAAGTCAATCCAATGTTGGGGTGGGGGGAATCACAGATGAGGCCTTAAGACCAGGAGAACGTGGAACTACCAAAGTGAGACGTTCACATTCAAGAAAATCTGTGGCCAAAACCAATTTCGGCTTCCTTCTACTTTCAGATTATTTGAATGTAGTTATCCCTCTTCCCCCTTTCTAAAAAGGGCTATATTTCCCTCCTACTTCCATTCATTCATCACAGTCTATACAATGGGATAGCGTTTACATCGTAGTTTTGTTTAGACCACAGAATTTGGATACGGGATCATAACAAATGAGAAACAGTGGCACAACCCCAAGATCCAGGGAAACCGTGGCAGAGGACGCTGCCCCAAGACACAGGGATTGCATAAGGACTTTGGGTCTCCAACAAGCGGGCCCAGCGGTGAGACCTATATGATCAGATCTTGCGACCAAGTTACAGATGAAAGGGCAGACAGGACCCAAGGGGGGAACGAGACCATTCTCCCCAGGAATCTGGAACTGGCAGTGGGCAACATGCAGTTGAGTCACATCAGTGGCAAAGACCCACGGGGCAGGTGCACAGACTCTGCTAAGAACACAAAGTCCCTGCCACTAACGTTCCTCCCTTTAATCCTTTTCTACATTACTCCAGTTTCCTTTCCCAAAGTTCCTCTGTTAAGATTTAGGCTTTAGGGGGCTTGAGGAAGAGCTGTGGATTTTATTTCCTACAAATAAACTAGTACAGTCAATAAATTCCAGTCAAAGCTTCAATAGCTTGTTACACTTAAAAAAAAAATCTTAATTCTAAAATTCACCTGGAAAACTAAATGCACTAGAAACAAGATGTGGGCAAGAGAAAGTGGGGAATTCGCCTGGTAAATATCGAATTATGAAGCCACAACAACTGTATTATTGCTGTAAGTGTTCACCAATAGCTGCAGTCCAGAAACAGATGTGCCTCCAGGTCAACACTGCAGAAGTCTGAAGTATTAAAACAATTTTCTATCCATGAAAGGAAAAACGTTAGATCCCCTTTCACTACATAAAACTGAATCCAAAAGGAGTTAAGCTTTAAAAAAAAAAAAAAGTAAAAATCAGTCTTAAGACAAAAAACAAAGATTATACATTCATATAATCTGCATTTTTTTACTTAAATGCAATTAGCCAACACATAACACATCATGAGATTCAGATGTAGTTCAGTTATTCATCAGTTGCATATGTGAATCAATTTTCTATACAGTTTTAAAAACCATAGTTTAAAAACTGATACTTGGGAAAATATTTTATACCAACACAACAAAAATTGCTTTAGGGGCGCCTGGGTGGCACAGCAGTTAAGCGTCTGCCTTCGGCTCAGGGATGATCCCGGCGTTATGGGATCGAGCCCCACGTCAGGCTCCTCTGCTATGAGCCTGCTTCTTCCTCTCCCACTCCCCCCTGCCTGTGTTCCCTCTCTCACTGGCTATCTCTATTGAATAAATAAAATCTTTAAAAAAAATTGCTTTAATATACACAAGGCTTGGGGTGCCTGGGTGGCTCAGTCGGTGAGCATCTGACTCTTGGTTTCAGCTCGGGACATGGTCAAGGGTCCTGGATCGGCCTCGTGTCAGGCTCTGCACTCCGTGCGGAGCCTCTCCCTCTGCTCCCCTTGATCTCGAATAAGAATCTTGAAAAATATAAAGCTAGAAATTGGTAAGTGTGAAAGGAAAATGGGCAAGGAATTTGAAAAGTCTACTCATACTAGAAATACAAGTGACCAGTAAACCTAAGGAAAGATGCCCAGCTTCGTTGGAAATCGGGGAGGTACGAAATAACACCAGTTAGAGGGAACATTTTACCCATCATATTACAAAACCTTTAAAGTCTGAAAGTATCAGATGGGAAATACTGGAAATGGGAGAGGAGGTCTACTCATATGCCCATTTGGCAGGAATGACATGTTTCACAGTTTTTACAGATGGCAATTAAGCAACATCCACTAAAATGTTAAGTCCTATAGCCCTTAATCTAGCAGTTGTACTTCTAGGTGTTTGTGATAAATATACCTGCGAGATTATATATGAACATAGATGTTTAAGAATATTTGGTAT
>NW_023200701.1:0-717 GCF_002007445.2 Ailuropoda melanoleuca
GATCACAGCTTTGTAGTACAGCTCGAAATCTGGCATTGTGACGCCCCCAGCTTTGTTTTTCCTTTTCAACAATTCCTTTGGAGATTTGGGGCCTTTTCTGGTTCCATACAAATTTAAGGACTATTTGTTCCAGTTCTTTGAAAAATGTCCTCGGTATTTTGATCGGGATAGCNCAGCACCATTTATTGAAGAGACTGTCTTTTTTCCACCGGAAGTTTTTTCCTGCTTTATCAAAGATTAGTTGCCCAAAGAGCCGAGGGCCCATTTCTGGGTTCTCTATTCTGTTCCATTGGTCCATGTGTCTGTTTTTGTGCCAGTACCATGCTGTCTTTGTGATCACAGCTTTGTAGTACAGCTCGAAATCTGGCATTGTGACGCCCCCAGCTTTGTTTTTCCTTTTCAACAATTCCTTTGGAGATTTGGGGCCTTTTCTGGTTCCATACAAATTTAAGGACTATTTGTTCCAGTTCTTTGAAAAATGTCCTCGGTATTTTGATCGGGATAGCATCGAAAGTGTAGATTGTTCTGGGTAGCATGGACATTTTAACCATGTTAATTCTTCAAATCCGTGAGCATGGAATATTTTTCCATTTTTTATGTCTTCCTCAATGTCTTTCAGAGAGTGATTTATAGTTTCTAGAATATAGGTCCTTTACGTCTCTGGTTAAGTTAATTCCAAGGTAACGTGTGGTTTTTGGTGCTATTGTAAATGGGATG
>NW_023200701.1:840-1022 GCF_002007445.2 Ailuropoda melanoleuca
TCTATAACTTCTAATAGTTTGGGAGTGGATTCTTTTGGGTTTTCCATATAGAGTATCATGTCATCTGCGAAGAGAGACATTTTGACTTCTTTTTTGACATTGGATACATTCGATCCCTTTTTGTTGTCTGATTGCTGTTGCAAGGACTTCTAGTAATATGTTGAATAATAGTGGCGAGAGTG
>NW_023200702.1:0-945 GCF_002007445.2 Ailuropoda melanoleuca
TCTATTATATTATATATTATATAATTATGATATATATTAAATTATAATATTCTATTATATATAATCTCCAGACCAGTATATATACCATATATATTATATACACCTTATATATACCAATATATATATTATAATGGTATGTATCTATATGCCACATTACGCTATATAGATTTTATATATACATATACATATATAAAATGGTATATTACTCAGCAAAAAAGGTATATATGGTATATACAATGGTCTGGAGATATATATATATATTATGCTATATTACTCTCGCAAAAAATATNGGAGATATATATATATATTATGCTATATTACTCTCGCAAAAAATATGATATATGGTGTGTGTGTGTGTATATATATATATATATATATAAAATGGCATATTACTCAGCAAAAAAAAAAGAATAAATCTTGCCATTTGCAAAGACATGGATGTAGTCAAAGTGTATTATGCAAAATGAAATTAGTCACAGAAAGACATATACCATATGATTTCACTCATATGTGGAATTTAAGAAATAAAACAGATGAACATAGAGTGGAAAAAATAAATAGAAACCAGAGAAAGAGACTCTTATAGAGAATAAACTGATGGTTATTGGAGGGGAGGTGGGCAGAGGGATGGGTTAAGTAAGTGATGGGTATTAATGCAGGCACTTGTGATGAGCACTGGATGTTGTATATAAATCATGAATCACTAAACTCTACATCAGTAACCAATATTATAGTATATATGTTAACTGGAATTTAAAAAAATGGAGAAACCAAAAAAAATAAAAAGTATCATCTCTTTAAAAAATAAAAATAAAAACAACCAACACTACATAAATATAAGACTGTAAGAATATTGTGAAAAATTACATGTCAACAAACTGACAACCTAAAATAAATGGATAAAGTCCTAGAAACGTATAGCCTACCAAAATTAAAGCAGGAAGA
>NW_023200703.1:0-985 GCF_002007445.2 Ailuropoda melanoleuca
TCTCTTTACAAGAAAAGTATGTGGGGATTTAAATTACCAGAAGTTTATCCAGTACTCAGAATCCTGACCACAGGTGTTAGTTTTATGATTCAAATATCAGAACGCTACCTTCTAAGAGCCTGATGCAGCCTTCTCACCCAATAGACCAGCTGGTGGGGAGACTGTCGTGCCAACGTAACAAACAGCACTGTCAGTCAGGTTAGCACTACTTCCTTTGGCTGACTGTTCAGCCTGCCTTTTAGCCTGACTATTGCCTTCTGTTTACATAAGCTCTGTGCTAGCAACATGAACATAACTATCAATCAAACTGTGCGCCATATACTCAACACTTAGACTATTCCTCAGTCACCTTGGTTGGAATTCTGGGATTCTGTAGCTCTTACTCTGTATTTATTTGTTTGTACAATTAATGACCATTTGTTCAGGCTTCTTGCATTCAAGAAGTATTTATTGACCATTTATTATGTGAAAATAACTATTCTTAGTCCCTAAGAGTGTAATGTCATCCTTAAGCAAAATAGAAACAGCTCTTATCTTTAGAAATTCAAAGTCTAAAAGAAATTAAACACATTATTAACAATAAAGTACACTGAATAGTAGTGATCAGAAAAGTCCCTGGCACTATTATAACATCAGAAAAATTTTCTCAGAAGAGATGGTGTTTACACTGACTTTGAGGAAGGAAGATAAAAATCATATTTTTCTATTATAGATGGTCTGCTCACTTATTGTATGTGGATTTATTGGTTTAGTTCTCACAGGACATCCATAGTTCTCTTATCCATAAATCCATTTAGGGCACCTCATAGTTGTATCCCCATTGGACTGGGCAAAATTAAGTCAAACCTGATGGTCGATAATATAACAATAGAAGAAATATAAGTAAAGTACCTATATAGCACCTAGCATAGACGGTCTCCCAAAAAGCTATCATTGTTGGTGTTTGATTGTTTAAAGAAATTATGGAAGTAATTACTTAGTACAA
>NW_023200704.1:0-4330 GCF_002007445.2 Ailuropoda melanoleuca
AATCAGAGGGGGAGACAAACCATGAGAGACTATGGACTCCAGGAAACAAACTGAGGTTTTCAGAGGAAGGGGGGTGGGGGGATGGGTTGGTTCGGTGATGGGTATTAAGGAGGGCACGTGTGGCAATGAGCACTGGGTGTTATGCACAAACAACAAATCATGGAACACTACATCAACTAATGAAGTACTGTATGGTGACTAACATAATAAAAAAATAATAAAGAATAATAAAAAATAAAAATTCTTATGGTTAAAATAAAGGGCCAGGAATGTACCTGTGTCTTTCATTCTAGATTTTTTACCTGGTTGTCAGTAAGCCTGTTCAATTTTCAAATGCAGTTTCTCTCCCCTTTTATAGAACATTCATTTATTACAAATATGATTGCCTCTTTTTTTCATTTTCCTGATCTTTTCCAGTCTCTTTCCTAAAGAGAACTTATTATTTCTATTGTGGTTCTCCATTCTTTGTCCACTCTATAATTTTCCCTCTTGCCATTTTTATCTTATTGTTTCTTTTTTATTTTCAGATGTTTTCTCAAAATGCCCTCTACGGTACTGATTCAACAGCCCTACATCATTACATATATTCTTTTCTGTACCCAGTGTGGATTTTACTAATCTAAAAAAAATCTATTAATCCTTGCTTAATTTACTAGTTTACCTTTAAAAATGTCCTCATGTATCTAATCTGGTAAGCCTGATGTCTTAATTACTCCTTTCCTCAATGTTTAAGGGTTATAACTTTCTGCATATTTGAGTTATGATAATTTCTTAAAATTTTCTTCCGAACACTGCAGTAGAGAATTTGTAGTAGTTTACTTTCAAGATTTCTGAAACTTTCCTTCCTTCCCATATGCTCAAATCCATTAATCTCTTCCTTTATCCTTAGAAAATCTTTCCATAATCCCAGATAAATTCCCCGTTTTAAGAAATAATATTGAAGATTTGGACCAAGATAGTAGCAATGGGGAAGACGGAAGGCCAGCACGGTGGTGGGTATTCAGGGGGCAGAATCAACAGTACGTAGAGCTTGATTAGAAATAGAGTAAATCATGGTGAGAAGTGAGCTGATGTCCAGGTTTCTACCTTGAATGTGTAGATAGATGGTGGTAATATTCACCAAACAAAAAAGACTGAACACTTTGGGAAACTAAAGAATATATTTCCAATGGGAAATCCTGAATTCAAGTTAGAAATCAACATTTTAAGGTATAGGCTGCACAGGCACATTTACAGGCAGAAACGGAAAAAAAAAATCAGAAGCAAGGGTAGGAGGAGAAGCTTAAGAATAAGAATATGCAAATGTTAGTTGAGCTTTGAGTTGGAAGAGATCAAAATGAGATTCCAATCCTGGGGGAATCAGGACAAGGACATGGTCCAGAGGTCAACTGGAGGGAGAAGGAAATTAATGAATACTCCTTAAGAGCCAGGCTCTATGTTGAGAAATGTTATGTACATGCCAATCTTTTTGCCAAAGATGCTGTTTTTGTCTTGTTTTTCAATCAAGTTCAGAGAGGCCAGGTCAGTTACCCAAAGCCACAAAGACTGTGGTGTGGCATCTATTAAAACTCAATCTCTCTGTCTCTAGCACTATTGCTCCTGTCATACAACCTCTCAGTAGGATTTTTGCTTCCTGTGAGACCCACCATTATGCACCAGGTAGATATGAACCCCCCCTGCATTCCTATCTGCCATCCCTTCTCTCTGCAGGGAAAGTTGGCATCCAAGCATTGACAAGAGTCCTGTTATCTTTAGGTTAAAGTGGATATGTTATCATCACCCTGTGCAAGCGAATCTGATCATTGCCCCGAAGACAGTTTTGTTATCTCTCATTGCATATGTGATCATTACCCCGAGGGCACAAATGCAATCATTGCCCTGCAGGAATACCTATCATTACGGCTTGGCAAGTGGAAAAGCGATAATTAACTTGCACAAATAGATGGGATCATTGCACTACAGATAGAACCTTACTGTATTTCTCCAAGAAACGCAATCTTTAGTGTGCAAAAGACAATATGTTAATTACATTTATGGTAGAGATATGCTGGTTATATTGCCCATAATGATGATATCAATTGCATTTCAGGTGGCAATTGGTATCGTTGCATTGCTGATAAACCTGTTATAATTACATTGCAGGAAGACTCGCAATCATTCCTTTGCATATGGTGCATATGGAGATGGGATCATTACAGGACAGATGGAGATGCAATCATTATGCTCTATATAAACCCATTTTCATGGCATGACACAGCATATGAAGAAGAGACCCTTCCTCTGCTGGAAGACCTATTTCCAGTTAGGTTGCAAATGATGTGCTTATTGCCCTGAATACGAATTTGGAGTCTCACAAATGTTTTAAGTGTGTTGCACGTGAAAATGTAAACATTACATTGAGAATGTGTGGAAGTGATGCTGGCAATTTCCAAGCATATGCCTTAATCAGCCTTATAGTTTCCACTTTTATACTCTTTTTGCCTTGAGACACCTCCTGAGGAAATCTTAGGTAGACTCCTGAAATATGATAGGCCATACGGGTAGGGATGTTGAAGGATAAAAGACCAACAGAGAAGAAAGGAACCCAAGCAGGCCTTAGCTGTTATTGCCATTCCAGTGGAGGTGCCAGACCTGTAAGTAAGGCCACCTTAGATCTTCTGGGTCCACTAGAGTCTCCAATGGACTGCAAACACATGAGTGAGTCCAGCCAATCAACATGGAGCAAAGACAAGACACCCAGCTGAGCCCAGTCCAGATTATAGCGTCATGAGCAAATAATTGGTTGTTATGTTAAACCACGAAGTTTTGGGGTGATTTGTTGCAGTCATAAATAATTGAAATAACTGTGTATACTTTAATGATACATAATCAATCCACTGTTATGATAGACCTTTTAACAGAATTAAAGTGATAGCTTCTCCATTTACAATGCAAAGCAATTTAATGGTAAGAGCTACAAGGGCCCTGAAATGATCGAAAGCCTCATGAAGTTGATTTAATATACAGCTGTCCAGAGTGCCTGGTTACATGCCCGCCTAATGCATAATGACTGCATCTCCATAAGCAACATAATAATAAAGGTTATTTTTCTTTTATTCTGTTTGTTTGTTTGTTTCAGTTGAATGATCACATTTGCATTGTGAAAAAGTTCAAGTTGTTGGTCTTGCGGTTAGTCAAATCACGGCTCAAATATCAGCCCTAGTTCATGGCACTGAATGACTTTTGTTAGGTCCCTTAAATTCTTTAAGCCTCCTGTGTAAACTGAGGAGATAATTCTAACTCACAGTGTTACTGAGAGAATTCCATAGGATAACTCCTGCAAAGTCTGTACCATAGTTGCTGGCACTTCAACTGTGACTCTCACCCAGGTTTCTGATGCCATGATCAGCGATCTTACTCTTCAAAGAGTGATCTAATAGAATTTTGTTGGACAAAATGACTAGGACTTGTTCCTGGAGAAAATTCCGGTGACCCCTTGGTGTAACTCAGTAGCATATTGCTTTGTTTTGTTTTCTGTTAAGTCAAGATGCATTCAATTGGTGATTTCTTTCTTTATTTATCAACCATTGCATTAATAAAATAATGGCTTTTCTATTTCATGCTATACTGTGGTTACAAAGATAGTGGGTGAGTTATACCAGGATGAAAATATTCAATTGACACCCAGAGGGAAAAAAAAAAGAAAGAAAAAGAAAAGAAAAATCACTGGAAATAAAAGCTATCTGTCAAGAAGGGAGAGAGCAGTAGTTTGAGATCTCCTCTGGCTTTGAAGAATGTCTTGTAGAATGGCTAAAATTAAAAGAGATAGTGTCAGGTGTTGGTAAGGTAGTTCTAATGCTCATACATTGCTAATGGACTGCTCACTGGTTTAACCACTTTGGAACACTGTTTGGTGATATTAGGATGTGGAGAAAGGAGAACCCTCTTACACTGTTGGTGGGAATGCAAGTTTGGAAAACAGTGTGGAGTTTCCTCAAAAAGTTAAAAATAGAGTTACCCTATGACCCAGCAATTGCACTACTATCTTACCCCAAAGATACAGATGTAGTGAAAAGAAGGGCCATATGCACCCCAGTGTTCATAGCAACAATGTTCACAATAGCCAAACTATGGAAAGAGCCAAGATGCCCTTCAACAGACGAATGGATAAAGAAGATGGGGTCCACATATACAATGGAACATTACTCAGCCATCAGAAAGGATGATTACCCAACTTTTGCATCTACATGGATGGAACTGAAGGAAATTATGCTAAGTGGAATAAGTCAAGCAGAGAAAGACAATTATCATATGGTTTCACTTATTTGTGGAATATAAGGAATAGCAGGGA
>NW_023200705.1:0-585 GCF_002007445.2 Ailuropoda melanoleuca
TGGGCAGAACCTGACCAGATTTCCAGGAGCAGCCCTTCCAGCCCAATCTTCGAATGGGGGCCCATTTCCCCTCCAGCCCTCTTTCGGTTCATGCCCAACCTGTCAAGCTTTTGGCAAATAGTGGAAAGGGGGGTGCCTACCAGCTCCCCCACTTTGACCATCTTTGATCTGAAGGACTAGAAAATTTTCTTCAGATGAGAAAAGTCCTGGGGCATATACATTTATTATCCATACTAAGTTTCTGTTCCTTTTGGGAAATGTGTGCTTGTTAACAAGGCAGAGCCATTTTTACTGTAGCCATCACGGCATGGCGATCTGCAGTAAGGGGCACAGAGGACACAGGNGCACAGAGGACACAGGGCTCCAGGCTGCTGTGCGGCACCATCTGCCACTCGGATGACACAGCAGTGGACAGGTCACCTGGATCCCCGTGTCAGGAGGAAGCCTCCCTGAGAAAACTGTCATCTCCTCCCTTAGGGCCCTCGTGGTAGAAACATCGAAGACAAAGCTATATAAATGGTTGGATGTAATACCACGATTTCTTCTCATTTCCAGAACATGATAAATGATCAGTAGCACAAGACT
>NW_023200706.1:0-1115 GCF_002007445.2 Ailuropoda melanoleuca
AGGAGAGGTGGGGACTTAAAAGACCCAGAAACTGGCCTGCAATCATGTCTGGCTCCCAGTTCTTGCTTACTTCAGAGCCCAGCAGATGAAGCCGTCAGACAGGATTTATCAAAGGGGGTTGGAGAAAACATGAAGTGACCTGTTCAAAATGGGAGATGCAGTCCAGGAGTAGTCTACTGTTCTCTCCACTTCTAGCAAAGCCTTCCCCCTTCTCTGGCCTCAACCCATATCGGAAAGCAGGGAACTGAACAACTTCTCTAGTTATTCTGTGCTTTGTGCCACACATGGTACACAGTGCGCATAGCTGCAGGAGGCATCATTCCCAGTGTAGAGAGTCTTGCTCCAGGATATGCCCCTGATTCAGAGGACAATAGCAATGGGCCCTATCCCCCATGCCTGTCAGGATACCCAACATTTGGGACTGGGACCTGGGGTGGAGGACCAGATTGGGTATAGGTCTGCTTGTGTAGCTGGTTTCTCCCTGGAATCAGGTCTTGCCTTTGGGCCCCAATTCCTGAGGCAGCCTCCAGAGTGGGTCCAGCAGTGAAAATGGAGCCAAGACCTGTGTGAAGGGATTGGGACCCAACACAGAGAGTACCCTGAGGCCCTTGGGAGCTCAGGAGAGGGTGGCATGGAGTGGGGACCTTGAGCCTGGCTGCTGCTAGGTCCTCTACGGGCACTCAGAGGTGAGTTCTGGGACTGGAGTATGGGCTAGAGGTGGACCCCATGGCCTCTGCCAAAAGAAGTACCAAAGACAGGGATGCTGATGGAACAACAAAAAAAGAAACAAGTACCTTTGCCCTTCTGCTNACTGAGATCTTAGTAGATACCCCACAGAGACTGACACAAAGACCTCACAGAGACCTCACATCCATTTTTCAGGATCCCAAGCAGGCACCCATTGACAAGTCCTGCTTGGTGAATATGAAACCACTTAGCAAACTGGCAGCACAAGAGGGATTGTCAGTTGTGCCCCTTTAAGAGCCTTAAAACACTCAGACATTGTCAGCATTGCACTAAATGGGGTTCTATCCTTGGGGAAACGCTTGGGAATTTTTGTTCTTTTGTCATATTATTGCATCTGAACAAAAAATCACCCATTCTACATGTGGATT
>NW_023200707.1:0-887 GCF_002007445.2 Ailuropoda melanoleuca
GAAGGTTTGGGCTTTGGTCTCTAACACCTGGTCTCTGTGCTTCTCTTGATTATCTCTGTGCCTCCTCCGTCGGTCGTGCTGACCTCTGGGCTGAGCCGCTCCAACCACCTGTGGCCAAGCTTTCTTATTTGCAACGGGGTATGATGCGTGCTGAGAAAGAGGACATTATTGCGTAAAAAAAGATATGAAATTCAAGCTCATTTCTTTTTTTATTATTAGATTCCACTGACGTAGCATTGCTGTTATATCGGTGTGGATGCTGCTGAAGGCTCGCCGTCGCCTGCGTTCATCTCACTGTGGAGCAGTCACCGAGCCTCTCGGAAACCAGGCCTCCTGCATGGGCCACCCTTTTGAGTGCTGCCTAGAGCCCCGCAGGATACACTATGTCAGCCCCCACATCATTTCCAGAGACAAAGACTCACGTTGGCATCCCAGTGAAGATGCAGGGCTCCTCCCTAGGGGACAGAGCAGCCTGCTTGACAAGAACAGAAGGGTCCTCTTTCCCCAAAGCACGGGATGTCAGAACAGAGGTGTCTTGGGTGGGCGAAGCCTCTGGGAATCCGGACACGAGTGGAGATTTCCCAGCAAAAACTTTTCCTGGCAAAAGAACTGGAGAGGGAGAGGTAGGATGTCAAGTCAGCCTCTGACGAGTTGACCAAATTTCAAATCCCTCATTAAGATTTGCTGATCAGGGGTGCCTGGCTGGCTCANCCAGGGGTGCCTGGCTGGCTCAGTGGGGGGAGTATGCGACTCTTGATCTCGGGGTTGTGAATTTGAGTCCCGAATTGGGTGTAGAAATTACTTAAAAATAAAATTGTTGAAACAAGGAATTGCTGGGCAAAGAGGAGAGTGGAGCTGTGGAGTTACTGCATCTCTAAGCTAAACAT
>NW_023200708.1:0-661 GCF_002007445.2 Ailuropoda melanoleuca
TTTTTTAAGATTTTATTTATTCATTTGACAGAGAAAGCAAGAGAGCACAAGCAGGGGGAGCAGAGGGAGAGAGAGAAGCAGGCCTGACACGGGACTCAATACCAGGACCCTGGGGTCATGACCTGAGCTGAAGGCAGCTGCTTAACCCTCCGAGCCACCCAGGCGCCCTCCCCTCAACTCCTAAACCTCATTGCCCTTACTACTTGGAGAGTTACAGCCTGAAGTTTATCATTACCCTGAACTTCTCTACCCCGTACGCTGTGATTTTTACTTTTCTTCTCTGTGACCCTAACTCCTGCACTTACTTCTTGCCTCTCCCTTCAACTCCATGACTATTCCAGCACAAGGATAATTTGATCACTCTGATCGTTTTATTTAATTAATCTTTCACTCTCTGCTTGGCTTCTAGTCCTTCTCTGTACAGCCTGGAAGCCACCATGGATCATTAGANGTGGATCATTAGAATGACTCTCAGTTTATTTGCAATCTTATCTTTCCACCACTCTTGCAGTGACCAGTGCCGTGTCACTGACACAACCTGTCATTTCTGTTTTTCAGGGTGTAGCAGAGGTGATAAGATAGAAACACGAATAACTGCGACACAGAGTGGTATTCCGTAACAGTTAGAAGCACAATACAGAAATCTGTGAACTCGTAAAGA
>NW_023200710.1:0-2294 GCF_002007445.2 Ailuropoda melanoleuca
ATTCTCACGGCCTAACCTGAGACAGACAGACAGACTCTGATCCTGGGCCATCCTCCAGCGTCCATGTTGGCCGGAGGTCAGGCCCTTTAGAAATGCCATTTACGTGGTGTTCAGCACTGCACCCTTCCGTGCTGGGTCAAGGAGAGGTGTGAGCCGCTGTGAGGGAAAGACCCGCTGAAGGGGCTGCGGGCTCAGCGGTCACACGCTGCCAATCTGTTAACAGACTGGACGGGTTCATCCCCAGGGTCCTTCTGGGAGGAGCCGTCGCCTGTTTGGAAGGTGCCGAGAGCATCCGTGGCGGGGGATCTGCTGGGGTCCTGAGGTCTGAGTGAGTGACGACTTGTCCTGTCTCTGATGTTGTGCTGGAAGACGGAGGACAGTGGGCACCGACGTCTGCAGTGTGGTCAGCGCTCATGGCCTGGAGTGGTATCCTGGAATGGTGAGGGTGGACGTGCCAGCTCAGGACGTGTCAGAGCCTCTCTGAGGGGGTGACGTGGGAGCTAGGCCTGGATGGAGCTGTGGGAGAGAATGTTCCAGAAACCAGGTGGGGCCGGGCCTGGTGTGCCGCGGTGGGGAGGGCACTGTGAGTGGTGGGGGCCGAGGGTGGCCCGCAGGTCCTGTCCCCAAGCTCGGGCTGTGGGAGAAGCCCGCGAGGACGAGGCCCAGCCCCCCTGTGTCCCAGCGGTCCCTTCCCACGTGGACGCGTCTCGGATGCTGAGTCACCACGAAGGGTGGAAACCACGCGCTGCTTTCCCAGCCTCCCTTGCAGCCAGGCACCCCCCCCCACGTGATCCTGGCCCACCAATCAGAAGCCTCCCGTGAGCCTCTGCGCAGGAAGGGAGCCCGGAGGAAGATGGCGCCGGAACCCACGAGCGCAAGGGCCCCGGAGGCCACGCTGTCCCCAAGGAGCGGGCACGGACCGGCAGCTCGGGGTCTGGTTGAGTGGCCTTCCAAGGCACTGAGCCCGAGTCTCTGCCCACGACGGCTCCAGAGCGTCCCGACGTCCACACCCGCGGACCAGGGTGGTCGGCCTCTCCCGGAGCGTGTTGGAAATGCGCGGCCTCGGACCCGCCCAGACCTGCTGCGTCGACGTCCGGAGTCCGCGTGTCAACCAGTCGCAGGTGCGGTGGGTGCGCGTTCGCCTGAGGGGGCACCTGCCCTGTGCTGTGTCCACCCCGTCCAGCCCCCCGGGGCCTCCTCAGTGCAGTTAGGACCCGGTTGACGGAGAGGCTGCAGGAGGGACTGTGGGGAGTGGGGGTCCGTTGTGCCCTGTGAGGGTCTCTCCTGCCGCTGGACGCGGAGGGGCGGTGGGGAGGCCAGGCGGGCAGGAGCGATCCAGGGAAAACCCGTCGGGAGGTACGCCAGCACACACACCCCTGCACGCTAGACCCCCGTGCACACACAGGACTCACATGTGCAAATCCAGAAACATTCATTCACACGCACGCGCGTGCACACACGCACACGATTACAGACACAGGCCGGGGTGACTTGGCCTCCAAACTTCCCTGGCACTGCACAAATGAACCAAGCCTGCTGCACGAACCTGTTAACTGAACTCACTCAAGCCCTTGGGGGCCAGGTTTGGGAGAAGGATGCAGTAATGAGCAGTCACAGCCCGGGCCAGATGGAATGTCTGACTCTCTGTCTGCCGGCGCGGAGTGGGGGGGAGGTTGGGGTCACTGGGCTCAGCGACCGGTGCTGCACAGCAGTAAATACCAAGTGCTGGTAGGTTTTTAGCCGGACCGGCGGAGGCGGGGGTGTGTGTTCCACTGCCCTCCACGGGGCAGAGCGGGGTGCCACTTGCCAGGACCCCAGGTAGGTGACCGGGCATGTCCCGTTTATGTATCAGCAGGGCCCTCGGCATAGAGAGGTGTGGACCTCACCTGTTCCCAATCAAGTGTAAAGAGGATTTGTGCCCTGGCTAAGTTTGTCCCAGTAATCCTTTTCTGGGGAAGAAAATCACATTTGAGAGAGAGCCATTATGCATATATTGCACTTGAAATTATAATTGTATGAAATCTCATGTTTAGACTAAAAGGAATTGAATTTTGATTATTTAACTACATTTCCTATTGCTCTCAGGAGCATGGCTGTTTTGCTAACAGCTGTCTGCCTTGTTCATTAACAGTGACGTTTTCAGAGCAGCACCCTTGGGGGCTTCTAGAAAGCTCTGGGAGTCTCAGGGTTTGGCCTGGTAGGTCATTCTGAAGGACATGCCCATTCTGGGCCTCTTTGCCCTCAGACCCGCCCCACTACATTTCCCAGACCCTAGCATGGGCTGGTCTCTGCCT
>NW_023200711.1:0-538 GCF_002007445.2 Ailuropoda melanoleuca
TTTTTGTGTCTTCTTCAATGTCTTTCAAGAGTGATTTGTAGTTTCTAGAATATAGATTCTTTACGTCTCTGTTAAGTTAATTCCAAGGTAACGTACATTTTTTGGTGCTATTGTAAATGGGATGGATACCCTAATTTCTCTTTCTTCAGTCTCATTGTTTGTGAGTAGAAATGCAACTGATTTCTGAGCATTGGTTTTGTATCCCGCCACATTACTGAATTGCTCTATAAGTTCTAGTAGTTTGGGGGTGGAGTCTTTTGGGTTTTCCGTATAGAGTATCATGCCATCTGTGAAGAGAGACATTTTGACTTCTTCTTTGCCGATTTGGATACATTTATAACTTTTTGTTGTCTGNCCTTTTTGTTGTCTGATTGCTGTTGCGAGGACTTCGAGTACTATGTTGAGTAATAAAGGTGAGAGTGGGCATCCTTGTTGTGTTCCTGATCTTAAGGGAAAGGCTCCCAGCATTTCCCCATTGAGAATGATATTTTCTGTAGGCTTTTAATAGATGGTTTTTATGAGATTGAGGAGTGTACCC
>NW_023200712.1:0-1617 GCF_002007445.2 Ailuropoda melanoleuca
TGGAGGTAAATGCCTTTTCAACCTGTATGTCTGCAGACCTTTGTGCATTTTGTGTCAGCTCCTATTATATTTGCTGTACCATGAAATGTAAGTGTCACAGACAGGGGGCAGCACAAGTGATACTTTCTCAGAGAGATCACCTCTGAACTCTCCCTTTAAAGTATATTTTCCCCTGGGTGCTGGGTGACTCAGTTGGTTAAGCATCTGCCTTCAGCTAAGGTTATGATCCCGGGGTCCTGGGATTGAGCCCCACATTGGGCTCCCTGCTCAGCGGAGAGTCTGCCTCTCCCTCTCCCTCTGCCCCTCCACTTCCCCCTCCCCGCACTCTCTCTCTCTCAAATAAATAAATAAAAAATAAAACAAAATAAAGTATGTTATCCGCTACTACGCTTTCTTTTTTTTTAATTTAAATTTCAATTAGCCAACATACACTACATCATTAGTTTTGACATAATGTTCAATGGCTCATCAGTTGCCTATAACACCCAGTGCTTATCACATCACGTGCCCTCCTTAATGCCCATCACCCAGTTACCCTATCCCCCCCTTACCTCCCTTTCTGCAACCCTCAGTTTGTTTCCTGGAGTCAAGGGTCTCTCATGGTTTGTCTCCTTTTCTGATTTCTTCCCATTCAGTTTTCCCTCCCTTCCCCTATTGTCCTCTGCACTATTCCTTAATTTCCACATATGAGTGAAGCTATATGATAATTGTCTTTCTCCGATTGAGTTATTTCGCTCAGCATAATACCCTCCTGTTCCATCCATGTCGATGTAAATGGTAGATATTCATCCTTTCTGATGGCTGAGTAATAGTCCACTGTATATAAGAACCACATCTTCTTTATCCATTCATCTGTTGAAGGACATATCAGCTCCTTCCACAGTTTGGCTGTTGTGGACGTTGCTGCTATGAACATCGGGGTGCAGGTGACCCTTCTTTTCACTACCTCTGTATCATTGGGGTAAATACTCAGCAGTGCTATTGCTGAGTTGTAGAGTAGCTCTATTTTTAACTTTGGGGGAATGTGCTATGCTCTTTCATAGAATCTCATTCTTTTCCTATGCAACATTTAAAATTTTGTATTTGTATGTATGCTTATTGCTTAATATCTGCCTTGCCAATTGTACTGCAATCATGCCACTTTGTTCATGTCTATCAGCAGGGTTTACCCAAAGTTCCTGGCTCATAGCACTTGTTAAATAAACAATAGTTAAGCAAGTAAATGAATGAAATGTCTGCAACCCTACCTAGATGGTCAACTCCTTAATGACATCTTTGCATTTCACTATTCCATCTATCACAGTCCTACTGGGAAGTGCCCAACAAAAACCAAATTGGATTTTAATTTTAGGTCTTCATTTCTTTCTGTTGATTGAGGAAACTACTTGAGGAAACTACTGTGGCTGACTTGTTGGCCTTTGGATTTGCCCGTGAAAGAAAAGTGATGGGAAAGTATGCAATTAGATAGTCTTTGCTTGTATTCTAACAGATTTCCACATAGGAGGCCCCCAACATGCTGCCCTATAAAAAAGCCTTCTCATGGTAAAGCAGATCAGCAAAGTAGATGTGAGCGGCAGAAAGATAATTAACAAATTTCTGACACGAGTCTGTTTATAC
>NW_023200713.1:0-945 GCF_002007445.2 Ailuropoda melanoleuca
TTTTGTTATCCAGTTACTTACCTGCCTTTTACAAGTATTGTTCTTTAAAATAAAACTGTGACAGCATGAAACCTTTGTATTTGTTTTTAAAGCTGCTGAGCAAGTGAACAAACCAGCTTTCATTTTCTTTAAAATAGGCAAATGAAAGCTGTGGAGTCTTTTATTCTGCATTTCTAGAAATGACAAATTTATGCCAGCCCCTCTGCTTTGAGATTAATTTGTATAACTGAAAGAACTTCGTTTGGAAATGCTCTAATGAAAGGGAGAAATTGAGAAAGCATGTGGGCAAAGATGGAAAAAAGGGTTGCTTAAATATATCAGGTTTGGTCAGTGATATTGTCTTAGTTCTTTACCTACATTTTTTTGTTCTCCAAACTGAAAAAAAATCATGCCTGACCAAATTAGGTTTTACTTACTCTGAGCTCATAGCAGAATTTATTACACTTACATACATCTTTTGAAACTCATTCATGTGGTTTGTATCTCTTTTAAAAATAGCATTTCCATGGGGCANATGGCTTAGTCGGTTGAGCGTCTGCCTTCGGCTAGGGTCATGGTCCCGGGGTCCTGGGATGGAGCTTCGCCCTCTCCCTCTGTCTACCGCTCTGCCTGCTTGTGCACGCGTGCGCGCTCTCTCTCTCCGTCAAGTAAATAAATAAAACCTTTTAAAAAAGTAGCATTTCCGAAGAGCGCAGGTAACTTTTTTTTTTCTCATAACACATAGTGCTTTACAATTGACTTCCATCCCCCAGTTCTGTAAATAAGTCATTGTATTCTGGATCACAAAAGGAATTCTTTCCTCAGCAACAAACCCTATTGTAAAGATTTGGCAACAGTTCTCCAGATGAGAATCTTTTGAACATATTGCTTATAATTTCCCAGATTTAGGTTTTCTGTAAAGTGTATCCCACTGTTCAAATGTTTTTAGGGATTCTCCTTGAACTC
>NW_023200714.1:0-586 GCF_002007445.2 Ailuropoda melanoleuca
ATCGCAGTAAGATCACTTACATAAAGAAATGGCTCAGACTGAAAGAAAGAATGTGGGGGGAAACCCTGGATAGGTGGAAGAGACTGATCTAGGCATCTGAGAGGGATCTTTGGGGAGAAATGTTAGAGGGAAGAGACAGGCAGGAATAAGAAACCTCAGCAGGAGGACCTCTCTCTTTTCCTGATAGCTCACTCAGAATGGTGGGACTTAGGAGTTCCAGAAAGAAAATTATACTTTCAAGAGATTTTATTTTTTATTTCTTGATTTTTCTCTTAATTTCCCCTTTGTTATTCCTTTGGTGCAGCTTTCATATATTATTACTATTTCTGCCAAGAGGAATCAGGGAACTTTTAAATTCCCTCTTGGTTCACATGTTGAGGGTACAAGCAATAGCCCTACTCAGCTCCNTTCACATGTTGAGGGTACAAGCAATAGCCCTACTCAGCTCCTACCAGGGGCTAAAATGATTGTGGAGGTGAACTCAAGGGCAAGAAATGTTGGGGGCAGAGTTGCATTGTCATTCAGCTTTCCTTTCCTGATGGGAGAGTCTCCTTCCACTGGTAAGCTTGGAGGTTTAAGGTTTTAT
>NW_023200715.1:0-4333 GCF_002007445.2 Ailuropoda melanoleuca
GTGCACACTGTGAACGTCCCCCCCTCCTTCCCCTCTCCCCCCATCCCCCCCTGGAATGTAATGGGGCCAGAGGGAGACTTCTCACCAACTTCTCCTCGGGAATCCAGGAAACAGGCATCAAATTATTTTAAATAGTGACCAAATGGGCTTCCTGGGGCATTTCACGGGGTGAGCTTTTAGTGCTGGAATCCCGCAGGCGCTGAGGATAGGTGTCTCAGAGCACCTGTGTCCTGTGGGGACAGTACCAACAGTGAGCGAACACACATACCCTGTTCCGTAAATACTAATGTGAAAAACGTAATCTGGAAGAAAAACTATATCTGAGAAACCATCGTGATCTGGTTGTCTTTGTCTCTGGGGGTTGATCCCTCTGTGACCGTTAGCCGTAATAATAAGGTACATGTGTCTTTGAGAAGGGACAGTGTCATCACCGGGGCATTTGCTGCATCTCCGGCAGTGTGGCCGCAGACCCACGCCAGGCCCCTCCCTCCCCAGCATCCCGTCCACAGTGGCCTTGCAGTCACTGCTGGGATTGGGGCCTCTGGGCCTGCCTGGGTAGGAGGGGACAGAACACAGGGCCGATCCTGATCAGGTCGGCACCCCCAATGATCAGTCACTCCGAGAAGGGCTTGCTTTTCCCATGGCCCTGACCCCCTCCACGTCCTCATTTGAAATAGACCCCCTCACTTGGATTCACGAAGTACAGCTCCGCAGGGCCCTCAAGAGCCACCCCCTTGTTTACGCTCATAGTTTGTGAGAAGTGACCCGCATGCTTCTGCTGGATGCATTAGGTATGAGCAAATCCATCTGTTCGAATGTTGCTGTCCTTGAGACCCTACCTGTGTGGTTTTGCTCATCTCATTAAAGATGCTCGATATAATCTTTGGTTAGTTTCCTGTTATTTTCCCGCAGGCTTTTTCATGAGTGCTGTTTTTTTTTTTTAAACAATTCTGTATGGCTCCCCACCCCCACCCCCACTTTATTTGCTATGAATCGCTTTGCTTTCGTGAACTTGTCCTAGTATGCTCGCCTCACCCACATTTTAGCCATTGTGAATTTTCTTCATCTCTGTAAATAGTTCATCTGTGCTGCTCCCTAATGACGTTTCATTTTTTCCCTCTGTAAGCGACTGAGGTAGAAAAATAAATTGTTTACCACGGACATGCTGTGTGCTGCCGTCTCTTAGCCTGCAGTGTCCTGTTCTCGCTCCGGGGGAGGTCAATGCACTAAATAGCCGGTCCCGATAACAGCCTAGCGCAGTTTGTGAAAGCATGCGGACTCTCCCTGGCTGCCGCCTGTCCCCAGCCCTCCCCGCTGCCTCACGTCCCCTGCACTTGCTCAGGGTGGTCCTGTCCTTGAGCAGAGGGGCAGAGCATCTGCGCACAGCAGCTGCGTGGCCCGCCCCTATGCCCCTTGTCTGCCATCACTCTTGCCCTCCAGGGAAGATGCTGCTGGAACATCTGGAGCTCCTCACATCTGTGCACCAGGTGTGCGTGAGCTCATGTACATGCTCGTGCACGCTGGCCGATGTGCAGTTTGCCCGTGGTTTGCCTTGCAAAACTCCCCTGAATGGTGCAGGTTGGGGGAGGTCCCCAGTGTTGCTGGACGTGAAGCTAGAAGGACCTCATTTCCAGGTCCCCCATTTGGCCATGTAGTACCATGTAACCTGGAGCGAGTGATGTAACCCTTGCAGCCCCGGGAATAATAATAGTGCCTAAGTGGTTGTTAGAATTAAGTAGGATGGAGGGGTACATGTCAGCGTGCCTTGTAAATTGGTAATAAATGCTATGCAGCCAGAAGTTTTAGAAATTGTGTTCTTATTATGCCGCTCTCCAGAGTGGTTGTCTTTTCCTCATCAACCACAGCAGAGCTGCCTATTGGTGGATCTGCTTATCTGTGAAAGAAGTGCTGTAGGATCCCCCGAGGGAAGCCAGAGAATTGCTGGGACTTCTTTCCCATCCTTACGCCCCACCCTTGCCCCTCCATCCCTCCCCCTTTACTCATCGTCAGGCACTGTATTAGGTCCCAGCTATCTAGACATGAATGAGACTCCCTCCTTCAAGATGCTCATAGTCCAGCCGGTGGGGGGAGAGAACCAGTCATCAGACCCACTGACGATCATGAGACAGGTGCTTAGCTAGAAAGAGGGAATCGCTCTTTGCTACGAGGGTACAATGGTGGCTGCTTGTCCAGCCTAGGGTGCTGTCAGGAATGGCCCCTTAGAGAAGGGACATCAGACCTGGGTCTTGCAAAGTCAAACAAAATTAGCTGTGTAAAGAAAGAAAGGAAATATATCCCAGACAGAGAAATGCTTAGACACTGAATCAGGTGGTTTTAAGAAAGAAAGAACACACAGAAGTAAGAAAACACAAAGTAGTGATGGCTAAACAAAATAAGAATTTGTTTCTCTCTCTCATGTAAAAGAGGCCTGGATTTGGTTTCACAGTATTAGAGGTCTGGGTTTCTTTTATCTTCATGTTCCAGTCTTTTCAACATAAGACTCCACCTCATAGTCTAAGAAGGCTGCCCAAGCTCCAGCCATTACATACTCATCCCAGAAGAGCACATCTCTTCCCTTGAATACTACTTCTCAGGATTCACGTATGGCACTCTGCTTAGATCCATTCATTCGATTTTAGTCACATGACTAGTTTTAGCTACAAGGGATCCTCAGAAATCTCTTTATTTTGGGTAACCACATGTCAGCTAAAAACAGGATTCTGTACTGAGGAAGAAAAGTGGAGTGTATATGGGATAATAATAAAAATAGAGTAATACAGGATACTTAGCAATCTGCCACAAACCTGAGAGAGGAAGCAGCCCATGTCCCACAGATTATGCCGATTCCAGAGTGTGGGCAGCTTACAGGAGCGGTTTGCGGTGGGAGGTGTGGGCAGATGAGGCTAAAGAGGGCAGCAGGGGTGAGTCATGGTGGGCTTGTGAGTCAGATTCAGGAATTCAGATCTAATCCTGAAAGCAAGTGGAAAGCCCTTAGGGGATTTAAAGTAGAGGAGTAAGGTGATTCAATTGCCAAAGTGAATCAGAGAGGTGGGGGGCCAGTGGAGAAACCACAGGGTGACCTCGCTTCCCTTCCTCCTGCACCTTCACTTCCTCTCCTCTCCCCTCCCCTCTGACTCACACTGTCTTGGCTCCATTCCTCTCCCTGCCTCAGGCTGGCCGGTGGCCCTGCGGGGGTCCTTCAGCCAGGTTGGTGTCACATAGCTCAGTGCTCCCACCTGCCTCCTAGGACAGTTCATGGGGGAGCAGCCAGGCAATGCCACTTCCAGGCGGGGACACCCTGGGACTCGGGTTCTGGAAGTTCCAGTTTGTGCTTATACCTCTCCAGTGATAGGAAACAGGTTTCATCTCGGGTGAGGATATTGACTGATGGCTACTGGCCTCCTGGAGAACTGGCTTCAGGGCAATTTCGAGGCCAAGTCCTCACTCAGCAGAAAGAGGGGCTGTGATTGATCAGCGATGCCTGCAGGGTTGCTGGATTGGGGACTCGTGCCCACTTGCCACGGATTTCGCCTTCCTTATTTGTCTAATGGTTCTTGGGTGCCCGGGGATTTTCGGTCACTCTAGAAGATGGCCATTATGTTTCACACAGAGGGAGGTGGGTGTGGTCTGAGGAGAGGTGCAGGAGCTCAGGGACACCGTGTGCCCTCTGGAGAAGAAGCCTCAGTATAGGGACTGCTGCAAGGTCGGCTCGGTCAGGTCCGGCTGGTCTGAGCAAAGTCAGGCTTAGTGGTCGGTCTTGTCCTGAAGGCCGTGGCTTGAATGTGGAAAGCAGAGTGCAGAGAGCCCATGCTCTCGGGAGGGGAGGGCGTTTGCTGTAAACTAGCTGACTGGGGAGAACGGCCTTGGCCATGGGCAATGGGCTGCTTCCTGAACCAACCTTGTCGGTTCTGTCTGGTTTATGACATCTTGTGAGGTGCCACCCCACAGGCCTAGGATCCTGCCTAGATTGGTCACCTGGACCACTGCGGGGAACAACTCCAGCGCCCTTCCATCCACCCCTTCTTCCTGCCCCCCCCCAACATTGGCCGATCTTGAACTGCTAAGATGTGGTTGGCTTCCCAGGAACTCGGACGGAACCTTGGGCCCACGTGCCCTGGGCACCCGCAGCGAGGTATTTTGGGTCTATAAACAAACGCTCCCTTGTAAAGAAGGCCCCTCGTGATGGGGCAGCGCCCGCACATCTGTTCATCGTCCACCCTGATCCGCACAGCCCTACAGCCCTCACGCTTGTCTCCAGGGATTATGCCCTTCCCAGATTGCATGCAGGGGCAGATTTTCAATCACAAGCTGCAGCCCACACCCCCCCACCCCC
>NW_023200716.1:0-816 GCF_002007445.2 Ailuropoda melanoleuca
AAATTCTACCTCTTTCCTGACACTTTTAACTTATTTTTTTAAAGATCTTATTTACTTATTTATTATTTATTATTTATTTATTTATTTGAGAGAGAGAGCACACAGCAGTGGGATGGGCAGAGGGAGAGGGAGAAGCAGACTCCCCATTGAGCAGGGAGCCCAATGCAGGCAGATGCTTAACTGACTAAGCAACCCCGGTGCCCCCTGATACTTTTAATAGTGCACAGACTGGAAATAATCTTTCTTATTCTAATCATATATTGTCTATACATTCCTATGGCATTTTTGGTCCTCTATTTTACATTGTTCTTATATGAGTACATGTCCTTAATTAGACTGGAGGTTTACAACACACAGGGAGTGTCAGATGCCCCAAAAAACACATATACATTCATATTAATACTATTTTATAGGCATATATTTGGTGGTAACTGTAAGCATCTTCAGGCCAGCTCCTGTGTCTAATTCATCTTGGAGTTTATCCATCCAGCATAGTGATTTTCACACAGCAAGAACTTCACAGATTTTCATTTAAATGATTAAATGCAGGAACATAATAGGATAAAGGCAGAGAAATGNGCAGAGAAATGTGTTGAACTTTTCTAAGGGATGTCTTTACCCTCTTTGAGTTGGGCTGCATATTCCAGAGCACTATTCTCCGTACTGTGATCATCTTAGGAAACACTTTGGGCACGACCTAAGTGAACATCCCCTTTGAATTGTCTTGCAATCTTTCTGACTGTAAAAAAAAAAAAGTGGAGGTCTCAGGTAGGTCCTAATATATCACCAACAACACTTTAACTTTACTAATCTTGC
>NW_023200717.1:0-236 GCF_002007445.2 Ailuropoda melanoleuca
CATTTGTTTCTTAAATTCCACATATGAGTGAAATCACACAGTATTTGTCTTTCTTTAACTCACTTATTTCAATTAGCATTATACTCTCTAGCTCCATGTATGTGTTACTATTTTAACTTTTAAAAATTGCGTAGGATTTTTTGGGGCACCTGGGTGGCACAGCAGTTAAGCGCCTGCCTTCGGCTCAGGGCGTGATCCCGGCGTTATGGGTTTGAGCCCCACATCAGGCTCCTCTG
>NW_023200717.1:545-811 GCF_002007445.2 Ailuropoda melanoleuca
ACTACTAATAAATGGAGAAAAAATTGTGCTCAACAACATTGCGCTAACAAGCTTTCAATATATCTGCTTGTTGTTTATGGTGCACGTCCAAACTTCACAGTTTATTTGTTTGTTTATTTGTTTCAATCTGATGCCACCTTTTCTTTTTTTGTTTGTTTTTTGTTTCAAATTTTTATTTAAATTCTAATTAGTTAGCATATCACTTTTTTCTTTCTATTGATCCTTTTCCAGTATCCTCTGTGCATGAACACAGACTTGGGGTTGAC
>NW_023200719.1:0-1033 GCF_002007445.2 Ailuropoda melanoleuca
TGTTACAAATAAGCTCTGAATTTCAATTTCAGAATTATGCATTATTGCTCAAGTTATCTGATTCATCAGCATAAGTTGATGTTGTCCTTAAACAAATAATATCATTCTTCATCCTTATAATGAAGTTTTCAAACAAAATGTCTAAGTACTAGAACATTTAAAAAATAAAAAAACAAAATATTATACTACTAGCTATGCTTATTAACATTGATATTTAAAGGTAATTTAATCATAACCTTAATTCAACATTTATTATGCCTACTTTATTAGGAACAGAAAAATGTTGCAATTGAAATTTTGAGGGAATCATACGTTCAAGAGCCATGTTAAAGAAGAATTGGATAACAGGAAGTAAGCAATAGCAGAATGTATGCATAAGGAATATACTTATAGTGGTAGATTTGATTGATCATTAAAATGATCTTTGTAATGATTTTAGTTAAAGGAAGACTAGGCTATATAGCTTGGCCAAATGCAGAAGTACAGCATTTTGATACAGTGGATAAAAATCATGGGGTAGGAGTAGACATATTTTCTAGGCAAAGGATATGGATTAAGATATTATAAGTGACTGAAATCAAATATGTCAACAGGAGTTATAGAATCAAAAACTGTATTGTAGAAGGTGCTGTAGAGATTCCTGCATCCAGACATTATGAATTTACAGAGAATTAAAGAAAAGCTACAGGGTTTTCCAAGTGGTTTCCCGTATAGCTGGGACTGGATTCCAAGAGCCAGTGGTCCAAATTCAATGCTTTTTCCATTTATGTGATTTATGTTGGGTTGTTTAGGGTACATTGGAGGGAATAGCTGAGAGCAAAATGGAGACTTTGAATATTTACACTATAGTCCTGTTCACTAGTGTATTCCAAGTCAAGGTACTATCTATATGATACATGAAATAGATATGTGAAAATTTTTAAAACAGTAATCCATCCACAAATATGGAAGGAACACATTACCCATTCATTTAAAAGTTTCCATTTAAAAGAAAAATCCAAAGTGGAATTTCACAGCTAACTTTGCAGTGTAA
>NW_023200720.1:0-2181 GCF_002007445.2 Ailuropoda melanoleuca
GTATTATATGAGTTTATACATAATATAGTATATATTATATAATTGCATGTATATTAGTTATTAATTATATGGCATATCTACTATATATAGTTATAGTCCTATGTCCTGATTGCTAATATATATTACCATATGCAAAAATATATATTAATATATTACTATTTGCAAAAATATGCAATATAATATAAGCATATATAATATTAATAACTAATATGTATTTGTCATAACTAGTAATAACAAACATATTAACTAATTATATGTATTATATATAGCATATGTAATTACAGTTATATGTCATTATTACTAATGACAAATATATATTACTAATATGTAGTAATATATAATGATATATGTATATTTAGTAATATATACTATATATAGTCTTATGTCATTACTAATGACTAATATATATTAGTAATACTTTATATATGTGCATTTGGCAGTATATAGTAATATATAATATAGTAACATGTAGTAATATATGCTATGCACTTTATAAACTAATATATATCCACTAAAAACTAATAACTAATTTAATATTTAATGTTATTTCCTGAGGGCATGAAAATACCAAGTGATTTTTAAACATTTCAAATCAATATAAAAGTCATACCATAACGTCTTTGTTNAGTCATACCATAAAGTCTTTGTTTGCAGAATAGAAAAAGAAAGACCTAATGCTATAGAAATAGGCACTTGTGGTCTGAGGTAAAATTCCATCGACAGCTTCATGTGGGGATGAAAATCTGCTTGACTTCAAATATTCCTTAGATGGATATAAATTTGATGTGCCATGAACAACTGCGTTGGGTTGTCCTTGTTTGGAAGAAGACATNGAACAACTGCGTTGGGTTGTCCTTGTTTGGAAGAAGACATTGTTTTTAAAATGTATTGAAAACTATGCATGAAACGCAAAGGAGATAAAGCAGTGTTTCTAAAGGTGTTATTTTATATTTTAAATTTCAATGCATGCTACTTAATTAGGGATCCTAAAATTTCATCTAATTCCCTAAATATTTATATATTCAAATGTATTTTTAAACTTGTCTAATTGAGAAGATTCGACACCTCCCTGGTCCAAGGCTGAGGTTCCTTATTGATGCCCTCTGTGGGCCAGGTCAATATATTCTGAGACAATAAAGATGAATTTAAAATTTTGATATTACATTAACAGGTTTCTTCCTAGTGGCAAGAAAGGGCATAAAGATACAATTTTTTATTAATATGATGGGTTAGATAGGTAAACAGAGGGCTATAAAAACACAAATATGGGTTTTCAAGAAGACCTACTTGTTGATTGGAAGGAACAAGTGATACGGTCAATGACTATTGAGAGAAAATCAATAATTGAGATGATATGGAATTGCACTCCCGGTAGATAAAGCTACAAACTAATCAGGGACACTGAAATGGTTTTTTTTGTTTTGTTTTGTTTTTTTGGTTTTTTTTGCATTCCTTGACTTTGTGATAAGCAGAAAGGGCACGGAATTGAGGCTTGAAAAGTGCCCAGAAGTGAAGACTCTAGAGCCCTCAGTATTCCAGGTAGGAGTATATACATTATTCTTCCATTGAGGGTGTTTAATTTGTTGCTTCTAGTTGCTGTATGGTATCCCTTTGCATGAATATCCCAGTTTATTTGCCCATTCTAGTGATGATGGACACTTGGGTCCCTTCCAGTTTTTGATTATTACTAATAACATTCTTGTACTTGTTGTTTGGGGAGCATACAGAAGGGAATCAGAACACACCACCCCAAAATCTGTCTCTTTGGCATATTGATTTTTCTCAGGTGAAGGCACTTGATACCCAGCATATATGTAGTAACATGCATTTAAAGTTTCAGCATGTCTTTTCAGGGCTTGTTAGCTCATTTCTTTTTAGCCGTGAGTAAATATTCCATCGTTGATATCCGGCACAGCAATGGATTCTTTATCCAGTCACCTACTGATGGACAGTTGGTTACATCCAAGTCTTGGCAATGGTGAATAGAGCTATAAACATTCGTGCACAGGTTTCTGTGTAGACATGTTTTCAACTCTTTGGGTAAATGCCAAGGACTGTGATTGTGGGATCTTAATCTAAAAGTTTCTTTAGTTTTGTAGGAAACCCCCAAACTGTCTTCCCAAAGTGGCTGTACCATTTTGCATTTCCACCATCCCTGAGTGAGAGTTCCTGTTGCTCCAA
>NW_023200721.1:0-589 GCF_002007445.2 Ailuropoda melanoleuca
CAGAATAGTAGAATACAAGGTATTTATTCTGAATCATCAGATATCCAAACCATCACTTGGGTTGCCCTCCCAAGGGATAGCCCTTGGATGCTATCCAAGGCATCTTTGTTGGGAAAGAGTCAAAGTTCTGCAGTATTTAAAGAACACTAAAGAATCAAAGGTGTTCTTCTTATGAGCTCGTTGGTGTATCTTTGGGTAAACTTTATTTCCATGTTGTTAGAGCAGTTCTTTAAAATTTCTACAGTAGAGTTTCAGCATATGCAATGTATAAGCCCTTTTCTTCCTTAAAGAAATAAAGGGGAAATCTGGGGAATGGGTGATAAGTTTATCGCAGTATTACATTACTTTTAGCGATATCATTTAGGGAAAGAGTAGGGTCTAAATGTTTCCCAGTCATTGGCCTTGACTGAGAGNTGACTGAGAGTAGGGATACAGGTGTGAGGAATGGTCCATGTTAGTGAAACAAAAGGTTCAAATTTTTTTCTCAGTCATAATCCTGATTTCAACGGTATTACTAACAGCAGAATACCTTTCAGAGTTTACTCCGAGAGAGGTATTATTATAACTGCCTCTACTTATTTAATTCTTA
>NW_023200722.1:0-1059 GCF_002007445.2 Ailuropoda melanoleuca
CTGGTGTATAGTTTCTAATCTTTCTCAAATGATTGGCATTAATTATAGATCATCATTCTTGGGAGGATATGCTCTTTTCAATGGTTTGATTTGGCACTGAAGATTCTTTTTGCTCCTCCTCAAGTTGATGCTTTGTAATTTAAAATCCAGAAGATTGTACTGAACCTTGAAATAGCAGGCAGACACTCCTAAGCAACATTTTCCCCTTAATAAAGTTCTTTTCTTTATTGCAATTCCNTCTTTTCTTTCTTTCTCTTTCTTTCTTTCTTTCTTTCTTTACTTTCTTTCTTTTTCTTTCTTTCTTTCTTTCTTTCTTTCTTTCTCTCTTTTTCATTCTTTCTTTCTCCTTTCTTTCTTCTTTTTCTTTTTTCTTTCTTCTTTCCTTCCTTCTTTCCTTCCTCCCACCTTCCTCCTTTCCTTCCTTCTTCTTTCCTTCCTTCCTTCCTTTTTTCCTTCCTTCCTTCCATTCTTCTTTCCTTCCTCTTTCTTTCTTTTTTTAGGAAACACATCTTATATTGTTACTTAGGATTATACCTGAAGAAATTAGAGAAACTATCTAGAAAAAGAAATGAACTTTCTCCAGGTTTGCTTTTCTTTTTTTTAAGGCAGTCTTGAGTACATGAAATTGTTGATGTTCTTAAGCAAGCAACTTTACAATGCTATGTCACACATATGTCACACCTACATTTTCACCACACTCCTGAACTGTGAGTCACAGTTACAACTGCCAAGAAAAAAGAGCACTTTAAATTTTAAGAAGTGATTTTCTGTGTTTTCTATTTTGCTGGCTGCCAGAGAGGAACTGCTAGTCTTTTTTTTTTATGCCAATGGAAACCAAAATAGATTGAGACTCTTTTACACTGATTGTGCCAAAGGGGAATGATGTGAGAAGCTGATATAAATGAAGTTGAAATGTTCTTTCTAGTTTTATTACTTCTTAGGAAAAGAATTTTCCTAAGAAAATACAAGAATCACATAACAATAATCATTTTGAATTAACTTTTTAAAATGAATTAAAAATTGAATTTGCCATAAATATATTCCCTGTGTCCTTTAGCA
>NW_023200723.1:0-969 GCF_002007445.2 Ailuropoda melanoleuca
GAATCATCGGCATCCCTAAGGAGGTGGAGAAATACAGAAGTCTAGAAGAGATATTTGAACAAATTGTAGCTTAAAACTTCATTAATCTAGGAGGGGAACAAACACTCATGTACAAGAGGCAGAGAGGACCCCATCCAAGCTCAACCATGACAAACCTACGCCACGTCACGTCATAGTGAAATTCGCAAATATTAGATCCAAGGATACAGTATTGAAAGCGGCCAGGGCAAAGAAATTTCTCACGTACCAAGGCAAAGGTATCAGNCAAAGGTATCAGGATTACGTCAGACCTGTCTACAGAGACCTGGAATGAGAGAAAGGCTTGGGGGGGCATTTTTAAAGCTCTTTCAGAGAAAAACATGCAGCCAAGGATCCTTTATCCAGCAAAGCTGTCATTCAGAATTGATGGAGAAATAAAGACGTTCCAAAATCGCCAATCATTAACCAATTTCGTAACCACGAAACCAGCCCTACAGGAGATATTAAGGGGGGTTGTATAAAGGAAAAAGGCCCCAAGAGTGATATAGAGCGGAAAATCACAACCGATACAAACAAAGACTTTACTGGCAACATGGCATCATTAAAATCATATCTCTCAGTATNAAATCATATCTGTCAATAATCTCTATCAATCTAAATGGCTTAAACTCTCCCATAAAACGCCACAGGGTTGCAGATTGGATAAAAAGACATGACCCATCCATTTGCTGTCTACAAGAGACTCATTTTGAACCCAAAGATGCATTCAGACTTAGAGTAAGGATATGGAGTACCATCTTCCACGCAAATGGACCTCAGAAGAAAGCTGGAGTAGCAATTCTCATATCAGAGAGACTGGATTTTAAACTACAGGGTATAGAGAGATACACAGAAGGGCACTATATTATTCTTAAAGGAAGTATTCAACAAGTGGATATGACGATTATAAATATATATGCCCCCAACAGGGGAGCAGCAAGATACACAAGC
>NW_023200724.1:0-2248 GCF_002007445.2 Ailuropoda melanoleuca
GACAAACACAATAAATGAACTGAAAAATACACTACAGGGGTTCAAGCAGACTGAAAGAAGCAGAAGAAAGGGTCAGTGATCTGGAAGACAGGTCAGTGGAACTCACCCAACCAGAACAGCAAAAAGGGAAAAAACAAAAAAAACCCACTTTTTAAGATAGCTTAAGGCACATGTGTTAACAACAGATAGAACAAAAGTAACATCATAGGGATCCCAGAAGAGAGGGAGAAGGGTCCCCAGAAGGAAGAGAGAGAGAAGAGGCAGAAATCTTTCTTGAAGAAATTATGGCTGAAAACTTCCCTATCCTGGGGAAGGAAATAGATATCCAGATACATGTAGCCCAGAACTCCAAATAAGATGAACCCAAAGAGAACCACATCAAGGCACATTATAATTAAGGTATGAAAAGTTAAAGAAACAATCTCAAAAGTAAGAGCAAAACAACTTGTGACATACAAAAGAAAGGCATGAGGCTTGCAGATTTCTCAGCAGAAATTTTGCAGGCCAAAAGAAAGCAGCATGATATATGCTAAGTGCTAAAGGGAAAAAACTTCTAACTAAGAATATTCTACCCACCAAGTTTATCATTCAAAACTGGAGACAGTTTACCAAACAAGCAAAAGCTAAAGGAGCACATTGCTACTAAAAGAAAAGTCACTAATTAGTAATAAGAAAACATGTCAGTTAAAAAAAAAATTCTCACTGGTAAAAACCTATAGCAAATACACTAAAGATAATGAGACTGTAATTTAAGCATAACAATAAAGTAAACCACAAGGGAAGAGAGCAAGAAAAAAAGAAAAGAAAAAAAAAACCACACACCAGAGGACTACAAAACAGCCAGAAAACAATTAACATGGCAATAAGTTCCTAACTATCCAAGTATCAGGAACTACTTTAAATATACATGGACTAAATTCTCCAAAAGACAGACTAACAATGGATTAAAAAAATAAAAACCCACAAGACCCATATATATGCTATGTACAAGAGGATCACTTGAGCTATAAAGATACATGCAGACAAGAAGTAAAGGGATGGAAAAGAGGTTTTGTGCAAATGGAAACCAAAAGCTGGGGAAGCTACACTTATATCAAACAAAATAGACTTTAAAGGCTATACTAAAGACAAAGATAGGTATTACATAATGATAAAAGGGTTGATCCAACAATGAGATAACATTTGTAAATATTTATGTACCCCAAATAGAAGCACATAAATACATAGAGCAAATATTAATAACTTCCAGGGAGAAATTGACAGTAATACACTAATAGGAGACTTTAACGCTCTACATGTATCAATGAATAGATCATCCAGACAGAAAATCAATAAGGATTTTTATCAGTCTTAACGCATTAGACCAGATGGAATTAATAGATATATACAGAACATTCCATCTAATAGCAAAATACATCTGCTTCTCAAGTGCACATGGAACATTTCTCCAGAGTAAATTATCTTAGGCCACAAAACAAATCTCAAATTTATTAAGATTGAAATCATTTCAAGTATCTTTCCTAATCACAATGGCATGAAACTAGAAATCAGTTATAACAATAAGACTAGAAAATGCACAAATATGTTTAAATGGAACATGCTATTGATGAATGGATCAATGAAGAAATCAAAGAAGAAATCAGAATATACCTTGAGACAGGTGAAAAATGGAAATTCAACCTTCCACGATCTATGGCATGCACAAAAAGCAGTTCAAAGTGGGAAGTTCATAGTAATACAGGCCTACCTCAAGAAACAAGGAAAATCTCTAACATGTAAACTTTACCTAAACGAACTCGAGAAAAATAACAAAACCTGAAGTTAGAAGGCAGGAAATTAAAGATTAGAGAAATATATGAAATAAAGACTAAAAAGTCCATAAAAAAGATGAAACTAAGAGTTGGTTCTTTTAAATGATAAAATTGAAAAACCTTTAGCTAGACTAAGAAAAATGAGAGGGCTCAAGTAGATGAAATCAGAAAGCAAAGTTACAATTGATACCACAAATACTAAGGATAAGAGACCACAATGAACAGTTATATACAAACAACTTGGACAACCTATAAGAAATGGGCAAATTCCTGGAAACATACAATCTTCCAAGACTGAATCATGAAGGAATAAAATCGGAATAGATTATCTACTAGTTAGGAGATTGAATCAGTAATCAAAAACCTCCCAACAAACCCAAGTCCAGGACCAGATGACTTCACTACTAAATTCTACTAAACTTTCAAACATTTAATAC
>NW_023200725.1:0-2518 GCF_002007445.2 Ailuropoda melanoleuca
TCCCAGCAGAGGAGCCTGACGTGGGGCTCGATCCCGTAACGCTGGGATCACGCCCTGAGCCGAAGGCAGATACTTAACTGCTGTGCCACCCAGGCGCCCCTGTCTTTTATTTAAAGTTGTAATGCTGGCACTCAGCACTGTGGCTAGCAGGAGAAGATGCTCGACATGTTTATTGAAGTGAATTTAAGGGTGTAAGCATGAGTTGACATTCCTTAGCATGGTAACGTTTTTACTTGTCTACTTTGCAGTACAACGCACGTACAGAGAAGTGCACAAAATACTAATGTGCAGCTCAATGAGGGCAAAGTGAACATCTGTATAACCATTACTAAGGTCAATGAAGAGACCATTTATTGCCCTTTCTCAATCCTTACTCTCTCCTTCCTTCTAAAAAGCCACTATTCTGAATTGNCCCAGTATTCTGAATTGTTACCTATCCACTATAGCCCCAAAAGCCTGCCAAAAGCACTGCTCAGCTTCTCATCACCTTTAATGGAATCAGCAGACAACTACAATGGGAAGTCCTAGACTCCCCTCCCTGTGTTTCTTTCTTTTCTTGAATCTTGGTCCTTATTATTTGCCTGCCATAAGCTGGAACTTCATAATCATACTTTAAATCAAGACATAGAGTCATATTGAAAATGATGGTGCTTTTCGCAAAGCAGCTACAAAGACATGTTAATTTATGGGTTTTCAAGTTATCTTTATTCCTGTTTACCAATATTTGTTCTTCAGTTTTGATCTTGAGAGCTAACTATGTAAATATCGTCTTATACGCAGAATGTGTATACTCAAATGCACATGAAGTAGATGGAGGAGAATAGGTTTGAATGTGGTAATAATGCTTTTGAGATGTACTTTGTATAGAATTAACTTTTCTTCAGGCCAAGAGGACAGCATAGATATGTATTTAATTGTAGATTTAAAGTTTAATTTTAAGACAATCTTCTATCATGTTTATTCTAGGTATTCCTAGAAAACAATTTATAATCTAATCACACATTCAGTTAGCTCGATATTATATGTTATCCTTTTCTAACAAATTAATTTATCATAGAGTTATTTAAACATTAGTTTCTTCATAGAATATTTAAAATATGATTCCATTTGGAAAGAGTGTATTCAACATATGCATTCCCAGGACTATAAACTTAGGGAAAACATACTCATATTTTATAATTGGACAAAAATTTCAGTTATTATGTCCCTCATCTTCCTGGCAATTTAACTGATACATATGGGAAGAGAACCTGGGCTACACAGAGTAACACTAAAACGTAGGTAAATTCCTCTCAGGATCACACAGTTCTGAATGAGATTTTGTCACCTATATCAATGACAACCTAATTTTTTTCTTTTAAAGAGATTGACTTTATTCCAAGAATAAGCAGGCTTCTTTAAATAGAGATGTTAAAATACCTGTTTCTGACTAGTCTTTTATCTATACTCAAGTAGTTTGAGATACTTATCATTTGGGGGTTAAATTTAGAGTGATAAAGTATCTCAGATATTTCAAAGTGGTCAGTGATCCAAAATAACTATTCCTTGAAAACAAAAAAAGAATTACATGATCTGGGGAACTTGAAAAAGCTGAGTAACCAATGTCTCAGCACCTGGAAATAGGACTGTTGATGTGGTGTGTGTGTGTGTGTGTGTGTGTGTGTGTGTGTGTGTGTGTACGTTAATAAACTTTATCTTTAAGAGCAGTGTTAGGTTCACTGAAAAATTAAGAAAAAGACACAGAAATCTCCCATATATCCCCTGCCCCTTCACATGCATAGCTTCCCCCTCTATCAACATCCTCCCCCAGTGTGTGCTTGTTGTAATTGATAAAGATACACTCACACATCAGTATCACTCAGAGCCCATAGTTTACGTGTTGTACATTCTGTGGATTTGGACAAATGTGTAATGACATGAATCCACTAGTATAATATCACACAGAGTATTTTCACTGCCTTAAAAATCCTGTGCTCTGCCTATTATCCCACACTCTTTCCTAATCCTTCTTTTTTTAAAATAATTTTTATTGTGTTATATTAGTCACCATACAGTACATCCCCAGTTTTTGATGCAATGTTCCATGATTCATTATTTGCGTATAACACCCAGTGCTCCATGCAATACGTGCCCTCCTTAATACCCATCACCGGCCTATCCCAATCCCCCACCCCCCTCCCCTCTGAAGCCCTCAGTTTATTTCCTAATCCTTCTTAACCACGGATCTTTTCACTGCCTCCACAGTGTTGCTTTTTCTGGAAGGTCAGATAGTNCGGAAGGTCAGATAGTTGGAATAAAGCCTTTTCAGTCTGGCTTCTTTTACTTAGTAATATGTATTCAAGATTCCTCCATGTCTTTTGTGGATTGATAGCTCATTTCTTTTTGGTACTAATATTCTATTGTCTGTATGTGCCACAGTTATCTTTTCATTCATCTACTGAAGGACGTCTTGGTTGCTTCCAAGTCTTGGCAGTTGTAAATGAAACTGCTATGAACTTTCATGTTTAGGTTCTTGTGT
>NW_023200726.1:0-1163 GCF_002007445.2 Ailuropoda melanoleuca
CTCATCCATGCCATCGGCCTGCACTGGGGTGCCTACCCCAAATGACTGCAGCAGCTGCTGAGCCCCAGCTCTTTCCAGGCCCCGCCCGAAGTGCGGGTGTTGAGAAAGTCTTCACCACTAACCTCATCCACATGGCAAAATAAAAACAATAAAAGGACCTAGCTCCCGCGTGTCTATGGGTGTGTGCAGCTGGGATCTGACCGCTGGCTCTGGCCCTGGCTGGGCGAATCGCGTTTCTGGTTATCTGTGGGATGTCATTCTGGGGAAGAGTGGGAGGGAGAGGGAGAGGGAGAGAGGTGGTCTCGGGCTTTACTTCATAATTTGTCAAGAGGAGATAAGATCTGGGCTTGTACCAACTCTTGTTTTCAAGGATAGCTCCTGAGACTGTTTACCCAAATGCAGTTCTGAGGCTGCGGGGAAGGCGTAGCTGTGGCTTATTGCCAGCCCCCCAGATGTTCCACTCTCTAGCTCTTCTCTCCCCTGGAGATAGTGCTTCTCCNAAGCTCTTGACTTTAACTTGCTTGCTGGCAATTTTCCTTTGCTCTGAGAATCCGCCTGACTTCGAAGCTTGGCCTCCATTTGTGTCAAGGACCTTGTCCATTACTCCTGCCTAGGTTACCCCCACCCCCCGACCTTCGTCCCGAAGCACTTGTGTCCTTGCCGAGCTTAGCTCGCTCAGAATTGGGCTTCTTTCCCTAGAAAGCCACCACCTCAACAGCTTCTCTGCCAATACCAGCCTCAAAAAAAGGGCATTACGAGAAGGGCAGATTTCCACCGTGTGTTCCCAGGAACTGAAGGGTCGGTTCCCAAGAATGTAAGGGGTTCAGGAGGCAACACAGTGGCTGCAGAGATACAGCAAGGCCATAAAGTTGCTTTGCAGAGAATTCTTAGGACTCTGGTTGCCAGTCCTAGGACTGTGAGAGTGTTTTGCTTTTGTTTTGTCTTTTGGTGGTGATGGTGGTGGTTGGGGGTGGGGGAGGTCACTCCCTGCTCCCCAAAGATTGATTCACAGCATGGGGAGTGCCAGAGTCACATTCCNATATAAAGTTGCTTTGCAGAGAATTCTTAGGACTCTGGTTGCCAGTCCTAGGACTGTGAGAGTGTTTTGCTTTTGTTTTGTCTTTTGGTGGTGATGGTTGGGGGTGGGGGAGGTCACTCCCTAC
>NW_023200727.1:0-4347 GCF_002007445.2 Ailuropoda melanoleuca
AAAAGAAAAGAAAAGAAAAGAAAAGAAAAGAAAAGAAAAGAAAGAAAGAAAAAGGGAGGGAAAGAGGAAGGGAGAAAGGGAGAAAATCTAGAAGAGTAACACACACTATACATCTTCAGGTAAAGGAGAGAATAGAACTTTTCCTGCTCATTTGGAATTATATTTGTTCAGTTCTGTGCCATATTTACCTGTGCCATAGGTAAGTTTATTCAGCAATAAAATTTAACTCTGAAATTTCAGTGGTGTAACATCAGAAGGTTGATTTCTCTCTCATGGTGTATACTTACCAGGAGTGAGCAGGGAGCTTTGATCCACACTGTGCTCAGGGATCCAGTTTGGCAGAGGCCCCACCTTTTTGTGGCTGTGCCCTCTGCAACCAGGGGCTCTGGAGTCACCCTTGCACTAGAAGAGAGCAATGAAGGTCTGGGCACCAGGGTTAGGATGGTTCAGCCCAGAGATGGGAAGGCCACTTCTGTTTACAGGGAATTAGCTAGAAATAGTATCAATACAGTAGCTCCATAGGACTAAAAGAGACCTGAGCAAGGTGAAGAGGCCCATATTTGGTGAACACAAGTTGCCTCTGCCATGATTTTCACAGCATTAAATGTTATGTAATTTCAGGGGTGATGCACTATTGTGTTCATGGCTGGGAGTTACACCCGGCTCTCTCTTGGTCAATCTCTTTTCCCTGACAGTTGTGACTATTAGATCTTCTAACTACACTGAGCCAAAGTTTCTTCAGTGTAAAATAGAGATAATAAAGTCCGGATCACAATATTATTATAGATGTCTGTGAAAGCCCTGTGAAAATCATCACAAGCTATTCAAATAATGGAATGCTATTGTAAATCAGACTGAAAGAAAACCAAAGAGATACATTTGTCTTGTCCTAAACATCAAAATTCTCAAAAGGATATTTAATATATTATTTCTTGGAGGCACTGAGGGCGTAGAAGTAAATTAGACACTGTATTAGTCGTCAATTATTACGTACCAAATTACTCCAAAAGTTAGTAGCTTAAACTAACAAAATTTATCATCTCACAGTTTCTGTGGGTCAAGAATCCAGTCCTAGCTTAGCTGTGCCTTCTGGTCCAGCATCTCTCACAAGGCTGCAACAAAGATGTCAGCTAGCACTATAGTCATCTCAAGGCTCGACTAGGGGGAGGATTTGTTTCCAAGCCCACTCATGTGGTCCCTGGCAGAATTCACCTCTTCCTAGGCAACTGAACTGAGGGTCCCAGTTCTTAGAGCAATTCATATCACGGCACCTTGTTCCATCAGAATGGGTGAAGGAGAACTTCCAGACAGACACAGATATAGTAAGAAAGAGAAGGATCAAGAATGACATCAGTCTTTTATAACAATCTCTATGTGACACCCATCACTATTGCCATTCTAGAGCAAGTCTATTCTATTCCATTTTTTAGAAACAAGTCACTAGGTCCAGCCCATAAGGAAAGGGGATTACCCAAGAATTTAAATGCTGAGAGACTGGGATCATTGGGAGACATTTTAGAAGCTACTTACTTAGAGATTTTGGTCTGCCTTTTTCTTCTTTGTAAGAAAGAAAAAGCCTGTAAACATCCTCTCCCAACCCCCATCTATCACTGTCTCTGTGCAGTTCTAATCCACTCAAGTTCAACTATTACAACTGTCTCTTAACTGATGTGTGTGGCTGATTTGCACTTTCTCCTATCACCTTCCCATATTTACCATGATCGGAAGGAGCCTTCCAGAAGCATTTATTATTATTTATTATTTTACTTATTTTATTATTTTTTTCTACTCAAAATTATATGTAAAGAAATATTCTAAATGTATTGCAAAGCAGTTCCTACACACTAAAGACTTCTCCACTGCCATTTTCTTGGTAATTATAATTTTCTTCTTTGTTAATGAGTAATACAGATAGGATTTGTTTTGTCCTTAAAGTAGATCTGATTTTTTAAATTTTAATTCCAGTATACTTAACATATGCTGCTATATTCATTTCAGGTGACAATATAGTGATTCAACAATTCCATCTATTATTCAGTGCTCTTAATAAGATAAGTGTACTCTTAATCCCCTTCACCTATTTCACGCATCTCCCACCCACCCCTCCTATAGTAACCATCTGTTCTCTATAACAAAGTCTGTTTTCTGGTTTGTCTATTTTTTCCCCTTTGTTCATTTATTTCTTAAATTCCACATATGAGTGAAATCATGGTATTCATGTTTCTCTGATTTTCCTTAGCATTATACTCTCTAGATCCACCCATGTTGTTGCAAATGGCAAGATTTCATGCCTTTTTATGGTTGGATAATATTCCATTTAATATATATACCACATCTTCTTTATCCATTCATCTATGGATGAACACTTAGGTTGCTTCAATATCTTGGCTATTGTATATAATGCTGCAAGGAATATGGAGGTACATGTATCCCTCTAATTAGTGTTTTTGCATTCTTTGGGTAAATGCACAGAAGTGTGATTCCTGGATTGTAGGGTAGTTCTATTTTTAATTTTTTGTGGAACCTCCATACGGTCTTCCACAGTGACTGTACCAGTTTTCATTCCCACCAACAGTGCAAGAGGGTTCTTACTTCTCCACATCCTCACTACCACTTATTGTTTCTTGTGGTTTTGATTTTAGCCATTCTGACAGGTGTGAGGTGGTATCCCATTGTAGTTTAGATTTACATTTCCCTGATGATGAGCGATATTGAGTATCTTTTCATGTGTCTGTTGGCCATCTGATTGTCTTCTTTGGAGAAATGTGTGTTCATGTCTTCTGCCCATTTATAATCAGATTATTTTTGGGAGATGTATGTTTTATGAATTCTTTATATATTCTGGATACTAACCCTTTATTGGATATGTCAGTGGTCATCTTTTAGTATTGTTGGTTGTTTCCTTCACTGTGCAGAAGCTTTTTATTTTGATGTAGTCCCAACAGTTTAGTTTTGCTTTTGTTTCCCTTGCCTTAGGAGACATTATCTAGTAAGATGCTGTTATGGCTGATACCAGAGAAATTACTGCCTGTGCTTTTCTTCTAGAATTTTTATGGTTTCAGATCTCACGTTTAGATCCTTAATCCATTTTGAGTTTATTTTTGTGTACGGTGTAAGAAAGTGGTCCAGTTTCACTCCTTTGCATGTAGCTGTCCAGTTTTCCCAATGCCATTTGTTGAAGACAGTTTTTCCCATTGCATATTTTTTCCTGCTTTGTCAAGGATTAATTGACCATATAATTTTGGTTTTATTTGGGGGCATTCTATTCTTTTCCATTGATCTATGTGTCTATTTTTTGTGCCAGTACCATGCTGTTCTGATCACTTACTTGAAGTCTGGAATTGTGATACCTCTAGTTTTTCTTTTTCAAGATTGCTTTAGCTATTTGGGGTCTTTTGTGGTTACATACAAATTTTAGGATTATTTGTTCTAGTTCCGTGAAAAATGCTGTTAGTATTATTGATAGGGATTGTATTAAATCTGCAGATTGCTTTGGGTATCGATATTTTAACAATATTTGTTCTTCCAATCTATGAGCATCTAGTATCTGCATTTGTTTGTGTTGTCTTCAGTTTCTTTCATCAATGTTTTATAGTTTACAGAGTACAGGTTTTTCACCTCTTTGGTTAAGTTGTTTCCTAGGTATTTTATTATTTTTGATGCAATTGTAAATGGGATTGTTTCCCTAATTTCTCTTTCTGCTGTTTCATTAGTAGTATATAGAAATTCAGTGGATTTCTCTACACTGGTTTTTGTCTCCTGTGATCTTACTGAATTCTTTTATCAGGTCTAGTAGTTTTTTTGGTAGTCTTTAGGCTTTCTACGTATAGTATCATGTCATCTGCAAACAGTAGAAGTTTTACTACGTCCTTATCAATTTGGATGCCTTTTATTCTTTTTCTTGTGTGACTGCTGTGGCTAGGACTTCCAGTAGTACGTTGAATAAAAGTGGTTGAGTGTGGGCATCATTGTCTTGTTCTTGACCTTAAGGGAAAAGCTCTCAGATTTTCACCATTGAGTATGATGCTGGCTGTGGGTTTTTCACATATGGCCTTTACTATGGCCATTACTATGTTTACTATGTTCCCTCTAAACCTACTTTCTTGGGGGGGTTTTATCATGAATGGATGCTGTACTTTGTCAAATGCTTTTTCTGTATCTAACGAAATGTTTTTTATCCTTTCTCTTATTGATGTGCTGTATCACACTGATGGATTTGTAAATATTGAACCACACTTGCATCACAGGAATAAATCCCCCTTGAACGTGGTGAATGACTTTTTATTTTTTTTATTTTTTTTTTAAGATTTTATTTATTTATTTGACAGAGATAGAGACAGCCAGCGA
>NW_023200728.1:0-359 GCF_002007445.2 Ailuropoda melanoleuca
ACAACCTGTCCTGCTCTGAGAAGCCTGTGCCATGTGTTCTGCCATGATCTCTTCAGGAAAATCTTCACGTCTGCTCCGGAGCTCAGAAGCAGCTCCCACTGGCTGAGAGTCCCCTGGGGAGGCTCTATCCCTCCCAGTAGCCATCTCTGGCAAAAATACAGGTCCTGAAGGCCTCTTGAGAAAACTTTTCAAGCCCTTTTTCTGCTGCCGGGATTGCCATGCTGACCAAGGCCCCGGAAGCACACACCCAGGTTGGTGCTGGAGGCACCAAGATCCAAGGGGGGCAGGGACAAGATTGGGTGTCTGGGGGAGTGGCTGTGAACCCTTGCCACCCCTCCATCCGATCTGTCCCACTGACC
>NW_023200728.1:565-831 GCF_002007445.2 Ailuropoda melanoleuca
CTCTGGGGCCCCTCTGCCCACGGGGACCTAACTGTCGTGCTGCCTGCCGACAGAACACGGTGTCCAAACCCTATACCCACTTTGCGTGTCCGGGGGGGTTCCTACTTTCCCACCTTGTCCAAGTCATATGTGGAGCCGGGACCTACTGCAGAGGCTCGTGGAGACCCCCACATTCCTGCATGCACCCCAGTCGGTAGAACTTCCAAATTCTTACAAGCCCCGTCTCCCTAGCTGGGGGAGGCAGCTTGGCATGCCAGAGGCAGGAA
>NW_023200729.1:0-636 GCF_002007445.2 Ailuropoda melanoleuca
ACTGAGGCATTATTCTATCAGGAACCAACCCTTCCAGAGACTTGTCTTCAAGGTGCCAAGGTTTCTGGTTGTTGTTGTTGTTTTTTTTCTCTGCCCCTGATGACAAATTATGAGTAGAGAGTTTCTATCTACCACTTTCTATTTTGGGTAGGTCCCTACTTTTAGGTTGGGAGTTGCATTTTTGGTGGGGTGCAGGTGAAATCTTGCATCCCTGCTGCCTCTGCCAGGTCTGATGTTTGGCAGGAGTCTTTGAAGTANGAGTCTTTGAAGTACGACACATTCTACTTGCTTTGGTTTGACTCCATAAACTGAGATCCGAACATCCCTGCACAATACGGTTTGGGGAGGTACAGAGATCAATAAACCACACATCTCTGTCGCAAGTAGATGTTTCTTTTTAGAGCCGAGTAGCTGCTGTGGTTTTATGGGGAAATAGAAGAAACTTCTGCCCTTCAGGGCCCATCTCTTTTAATTCACTATTTGAATCAAGATGGCGTAGAATTCTGATTCCCATTTTACAGAGAAAACGACTGAGGCATGAGGGTCCCGCAGCACTTTCTCGTGAGTCAGCAATGACACTTAGCACTGAGTGAATGATTTGTCTATCTCAGTAAGCTATGAACTTTTGTAGTTAAA
>NW_023200730.1:0-1216 GCF_002007445.2 Ailuropoda melanoleuca
CTATAGTAATTCTTGTGGTTACTCAAATTACAGCTGCTTTTCCAGATAGGCTCTCTTCACTTGACAAAACAACGTATTTTCTGACAGCTAATATGCAGCATCTAATCCTAGAAATTCTCTCCTCTATATGACTGCTTGTAAAACCACCAGAAGCTGTTCATGTTTTTCTTGAACCAAGAGGCTCCAAACAGCAGCTGAATCTACAACTAGTTCTACAATTGCTCTTCCTACCATTGGATCTCCTTTCCTGACTGCACTCAGGGAGTAAGCTCCAGCACATGAGCCCGGCGCTCCAACTTGACCTTGATCTTCCCTTCCTGACTCTCCAGACTTTGGGCTGGTTTAATCACCCCCACACACAATTTTGTAAGCCTATCAACTGTAATGTCTCTTATGTAAATATAAATATGAATGTACCCATAAATGTAAACACATACCCACAGCCAATACACAATTGTTTTACGTTTTGGATATAATCCTAACTGATATATATTGTATGCAGAAGAGATCATTCCATTAGGCTAGGCAAAGGCGTGATGTTACTACCTTTATTTGGAAACTAATAAAGATAAAGAGGATGCTATTGAATCTGAGTTGATGAACAAGTAGCCTATCCTGTGTCGATAGCTGTCAAATTTGGACCACAACTACCTGCGGCTACGACATGGCCTGCACTGGCAAGGAGAAGGCAGGAATTCCATTTCCTGAACGCCTTTTGTATATAGTTTTAGGTTAGAGTTTCCTCATGAAAGGAATTGCTCAGGACTGTGAAGGGGAAAAGGCTGTTACTTGGGAGGCTGTGGCAGGAGGCATGACAGTGTTGCAGTCCCTCGAGGGACACTTGTCTCACAGACATTGTGGTAGATGTGCTGGATCCTCTGACTTCCTTTCAGCTCTTGTTTTCACTGTTTCAGTGGCTGGAAAAGATAATTTTTTAGGCTTGTTTTCTAACTTCTGTTTCATAGCCAAGGAAATAAAAAAACCATGGCTTATTGGATGACCACCCCAAAGATCAACTTTCTGGACTCTTCTGTACATCTGTAAAGTATTTCAGGCTGAAGTAATAAATGACTCTTGCTGTCCCATCTTTCCTATTTTCATGGAAACTCGGATTCCTATATTAAACCCATTTTTTTTTCCTGTATATGGTCTATTTTCCTGACTCAACCAGAACTATCAAATTTATTTATCTTTGCTTATTGTTACATAGTCTACA
>NW_023200731.1:0-259 GCF_002007445.2 Ailuropoda melanoleuca
CAAACTTTACATCGGAATCTGGGGATGTACTGTATGGTGATTAACATAATATAATAAAATTTAAAAAAATCTAAAAAAAAAAATAAAAAAATAAAAAGGACTAAGGGGCACCAGACTGTGGTAATTCTCTCTGGAAGGAATGTTGCTAAAGTACAGTTGGCTGTCGTATCTCATTCCTATAATCTGGTCATTTTTAGTGTTGTGTTTTGTTTTTATTTTTGTGACAACAGCAAAGACTAGGAGAAGAAAGGAAGGCAGG
>NW_023200731.1:288-686 GCF_002007445.2 Ailuropoda melanoleuca
GGGACATAGGGAAGCTGAACTGGTTAAAAAAAAAAAAAAATCCCTGACTGGGCCTGGGGATGATGGCTGGGGATAATAGCAGCTCTGTAATTAAAAAGAAAAAAAGATAAATTGCCAATTTTGAATTTGCATTTTTGGAAGATATATGTTATTATTTTGAAAGTAGTACTACAAGTAGTCTGTTCTGAAGTTCTGATAGGATCAAGGGGAAAACATAAGGCTTTCTTGTCCCTAGTTCTATACTTAAAATTAGTACACATTTTATAGATCTAAACACACATACACCGTCAGTGAAGTTAAGCTTGTATTTTCTTCATTGAAGTTTAATACGTAAAATTAATAACACAAGCAGCCAAAGATATTTTTAGTTATTTTAAAGAAGTTTTTTTGTTTGTGTT
>NW_023200732.1:0-946 GCF_002007445.2 Ailuropoda melanoleuca
AAAAAAAAAGTACCATTCAAACTTAAAAATAAGCTCAAGAAGCTGATAAAGCCTCAGTAATAGGGATATGATGCCCACTCTTTTTAATTTTTACTCAACATTTCATCGGAGGTCCTAGGCACTGTAAGGAAGTGAGACATACTAATGGGAAGTAGAAAGTCCATCTTTATTTGCAAAAAAAGACTATGGTGTATAATTAATTCTGAAGGAATGCTCTAGATTAATATATATATATATACATACATATATATATATGTATCTCTTAGGCATAGTTGTAGGTTAGCTAGAATACATTTTATATATAATTTTATAATATGTCTATACATTAGGCACATAGAGTTNAATATGTCTATACATTAGGCACATAGAGTTGAAAAAATGAAATTTTATGAAACTAGCAATAGGAAAACATGACAAAAGTTTCAGAATAGGCAATATAATTCTGTAAAGGATGAATATAGTTTCAGGGCTTAAATGACCTGCTTTCAAATAATTATTATATAGCCATAATAAACAATACAGGTTAGTATGAGAATAAAAACAAATAAATAGACCAATTGAGCCATAAAAGAGAAGAGAAATAGAAATAGGTGCATATATACCAAATCAATTGCATTTGGAAAAATTATAAGGCCGTTAGTTAAGTGTCTGCCTTCCGCTCAGGTCATGATCCAGGGGTCCTGGGATCAAGCCTGGCATTGGGCTCCCTGCTCAGTGGGGAGTCTGCTTCTCCCTCTCCTTCTGACCCTTCGCCTGCTTATGCTCTTGTTTGCTCTCTTGCTCGCTCGCTCTCTCTCTCAAATGAATAAATAAAAAATCTTAAAAAGAAAGGATAAGGCAACTCAAAGAGAAATAAGAGAATCTTCAGCAAATGCCTCTGGCACTATTAGAAATCCTTTACAATGGAAGATCTACCCCTTCTGCTCAATTTTGCTGTGAATCTAAG
>NW_023200733.1:0-769 GCF_002007445.2 Ailuropoda melanoleuca
ATTAGGTCCCTTCAAAACCATCCCCTCTAACCTACTGACTAAACTTTTCTTCCATTCATGGTAAAACAGTAAGTATTTTACAGTATCACATATTTTTCCGTTAGTAGTGTAAAACAATGTTCAGTACTCTGGGCTTCGCTCTTAATTTTTAAAACTGGGCTTTTTCAAAATCACAGAAAATCCTTTCTGGTTTCTACAAAGCTTGGCTCTTATGAATCAAAATATTTTTTTCCCAAATGTAATTACAACTTTTCACTTGAGAAAAACCTTACAAAATTACAGACTTCCTTATAATAATAAAAAAAAATTATCAGCCATCCCTTTAAAAGCAAGGTACACAGAAAGGAACTAATTCTGACTAATAAAGGAAATATTGGGGTGAAAGGAATTATCAAAAAGCTTCCAGGTTTTCTTGGGCAAAATATGATCTAGTTTGGGTTTTCCAACAGGTTGAACTATTAGCCACTATTCTCCCCATCTCTGAAGCAGGGGTATTTATCCCCAAACCTGTGCTGGCCTCACGGAAGCAGAGTACGTTTCTCCAATCTCCTGTATTGGTCTTCACCATGCAACTTACTTTGTCCAATGGAATATGGGAANACTGATTTTGTGTTGAATGCCACTGAGATGTCCTGCCACCTGGTAAGCAGATAGCTACCATTTGAAGTAGGGAAATACGGGAATTGCTTTCCTTGTACTGTATTGAATAGATTTAAAAGCAAAGAAAATTGAGGAAATCATGATTTTTAACATGACTTTTTTTTTCTCC
>NW_023200734.1:0-637 GCF_002007445.2 Ailuropoda melanoleuca
AGCCAAATTTTTCTTTTTTTAAAGACCTGTTATTGTATATTGGATCTGCTTCCAGTAGATTTTAAAAAAAATATTCATCCATCCATTCAGTTGTGTACATGAACGCATAGTGCCAGGTACATGTCATGCACATCCCTCTTTGGGAAAGAGTGGAGAAAACAATTTGCTTTTCTGGAACGGTGACAAATGGGGCTGCCCTTGCTCTAGGGACAAGACCTTCATGACTTACGACCATGGCTTTGAAGATGCCTGTTTCCCCAGTTGCAGGGATAAAGTAGTTCTCCTATTCTTACCTGTGCTTTGTAGACCTANGGTAGTTCTCCTATTCTTACCTGTGCTTTGTAGACCTACAGGAAATGCTTGCAGGGGCCTCCTCTTCCACTTAGAATGGACGAGTGTGCCCATGAAAATCACGCTCACCAATGTGGGGAATCGAGCCATTTACTCCTGAAAACGAAGTTAATCTGCTTGGATCAGGGATTGAGAACCCAGACCAGTTGCATCATGTATCCCTACATTCCTGGGCCTGCTGCTCCACTTCCCCGGGAATCACTTGTTGGACAAGTGGTGTTCATACTTCCATTGGGTTCAGCTCTGCTTCCTCTTATGCTCTGTTGACTTTTTCTCTGTGCACCAT
>NW_023200735.1:0-1047 GCF_002007445.2 Ailuropoda melanoleuca
CCACCCCAAAATTCCAGATCTAGGGATCTGACAGAAGTCTGTGCACATTTGGTTACGTTGTATGTAAAACGCTCATTGCAGCATTATTTATAATAATGGGAAAGTTAAGACAAATGCCCACCAATAAAGAAATAAATTGGAACAAAATATGTAACTTAACTGTTCATTGAACGTGGTACACGGTCGAGCCCTGTGTATCCGCACATTCACATGGTTTAGTTTAAGAAATCAGTCCATTTAATCTATAGGAAATCATAAGGTTCCCCGCAGGATGCTACCTGAATAAAAATTAGAGAAAAATGTATCTGTATGTTTGCGTGTGGTATTTCTATAGCTGCTGGACAATGAGTAAGGAAGTCTATAATTATGTAAACAGATTTTTTTCGTAAATATGGGCCTTGAAATGAGACATGGAGTGGGCTTGCTGTGATGAGGACGCTGTCCTCAAACGTGCACACAAAGTATAAATCCAGCACCGCAGGGCGTCCAACCTCGGGAAGCCTCACGCACGCTGTCACGTCTGCCGGGACGTGGAGCCTTGACCACGTGGCGCCGGGGGGCCAACTGCCTCGTTTCATCTCAAGTCCCAGTCCCAGTGGAAAGTTTCCATGGTTAAGAATATCGTATCGTGGGGCGCCTGGGTGGCTCAGTCAGTGAAGCGTCTGCCTTTGGCTCAGGTCATAATCCCGGGGTGCTGGGATCCAACCCTGCGTCCAGCTCCCTGCTCAGCAGGAAGCCTGCTTCTCCCTCAGCTGCTCCCCCTGCTTGTGCTCTCTCTCTGTCAAATAAAACCTTAAAAAAAAAAAAAAAGAACCAATGTCTTCACTTGTTAAAAGAGCAATAACTGGCCCTGACGGTGCTCACAGACGTAAACGAGAAAGCACAGAAGCTCTTCTTTACCGTACCTGCACAAAGCGGGACTCGGATCATTTCAGACCATAGCAGAGACGTCGTGGCTGGGAAACGCATCCTGCCAGCCGAAGGAGATTTGGCCGGTTGTAAAGACTCTGGGCAGCGAAGGGTACACACTGAGTCCGGCTTCATGAA
>NW_023200736.1:0-262 GCF_002007445.2 Ailuropoda melanoleuca
AACTAGGAAGATCGGTAGGAGAAGAAAGGGATAAAGAAAGGGGGGGTAACCAGAAGGGGGAATGAAGCATGCGAGACTATGGACTCTGAGAAACAAACTGAGGGCTTCAGAGGGGAGTGGGCTGGGGGAATGGGATAGGCTGGTGATGGGTAGTAAAGAGGGCACACATTGCGTGGTGCACTGGGTGTTATACGCAACTAATGAATCATCGAACTTTACATCAAAAACCAGGGATGTACTGTATGGTGACTAACATAATATA
>NW_023200736.1:316-901 GCF_002007445.2 Ailuropoda melanoleuca
CTAATGAATCATCGAACTTTACATCAAAAACCAGGGATGTACTGTATGGTGACTAACATAATATAATAAAAAATATTATTATAAAAAAATTCATTTGAAATTATTCATCAGAGTAGCGAAAAGTAGAATGAAAAATAGTAAAAAAAAGAAAAGAAAAGAATTATTGGACAGTATCAGATGGACCAATATATGCATTATAGGGATCTCAAAAGAAAGATGGGAAATGACCTGAAAGATTTCTCAAAGGAAAAATGGCTTAAAAACCCGCAAATCTGTGGAAGGAAATGAACATCAAGATCCAGGAAGCAAAAACAACCCCCACCCCTGGGGGGAAAAAAAAAGATAACTTCGAAGAAATCCACACCAAGACACATTGTAATCAANGGAAAAAAAAGATAACTTCGAAGAAATCCACACCAAGACACATTGTAATCAAATTACTGAGAAGTCACAGACAAACAGATTTTTCAATAAGCAAGAAAAATGCAACTTATCCATTACAATGAAACCTCCATAAGAATATCAGTAGATTTTTCAGCAGAATTCAATTGATTTCAGCAGAAATCTTGCAGGTCAAAAGGGAGT
>NW_023200737.1:0-743 GCF_002007445.2 Ailuropoda melanoleuca
AACTGCTGCTTGAGCTGGGATCTGAAGGAGGAAGCAGCACTGGGTGGAGGAGGGAAGGAAGAGCATCCCAGCGGAGGGCACCCTTCACTTTGGGGCATGTGGGGGTAACGGTGAATGGGACTGGGAAGAGCACGGTGCGGCTGGGGTGGGCGCACGAGGCCAACATTCTAAGAGGCACCAGACCCCCAGCTTGGCCTTGACGTGTTACTGGGGTTTGTCCCGATCCAAGTGCAGCGGGAAGCTATGGGGACAATAAGATCATGTTTGCGCCATGAAAGGGCCCATGCTGGCAGTGTGCGGAATGCCCTGGAGAAGGGCCTGAGGTGATTGGCAGGCCAGCAAGGCCAGTGAGCAGTGTGCTTGTTGACTCTTGGAGATGCGTGAGTGTGTGTGTTACGGATCAGTGTTACAGTGTCTGCAGGTGGCTTCAAAATGCTCTGTTTGGCAGGGGGTGTAGATGAAACTGGTTTGCCCAGGAGTGGGTAATTGTTGATTCGGTTAACAGGTATCTATGCATTTATTTTACTGTTCTCTTCGTGTATATTTGGAAATTCNGTTTATTTTACTGTTCTCTTCGTGTATATTTGGAAATTCCCAGAACTTTATGTTGTTGCTGTTGTTTTTTAAGAAACATTACTGCAGTCCAGTTTGTGGGTGGGTGACGATGGTAGCGGTGGGGAGACGTGGGTAGGCTCGAGAGAGAATTGGGAGGTAGAGAATAACAAAACTTGAAGGAACAAATG